>NC_142671.1:37029253-37049253 GCF_964200805.1 Pocillopora damicornis
ACTTATTGAGCGAGATGACAAGCATTGTTGAGCCAAGATTCGTCTCACCTTAATAAAGTCAATTCACAAATTCCTCACTTTGGCCGATAAGATTTTAAAATTTCGAACAAGACAAAAACCTCGAGTATGAAATAGAACATATTACATGGCCGCACGGAGATAAGAAATTGGTCTTCCAGTCTTTAAAAATATTGTAAGAGTATGCGAACATGTTTCTTGAAACTCATTAATAATGCATAAGGATTTTCATTCATTTGAGTCACATGGATACTCCTTGAAACCCGGTAAAGAACAGATCCAAACACGCGTGATTAGATATCCAAACACACGTGTTAGGATATCCAAACACGTGTGTTTGGAAATCAATTTCCAAAAGAACGCAGTACTTGAACAAATGTTCATTGACTTCCAGGATTACAATAATCATTCTTTGCAGTTGACATTAACGTTTACTTTGCAATTCAAGAACATCCTGGTCATTTCCCTCAGTCAATGTTCCTAAATTTAGCAACTCAGGAGTAGATTATAGATATCGCATCTACGTTTCCGGCGGGAAAATCGGCTGGGTATGACAATATCCCTATGTCTATCATAAAGCGATCTATATACAGCGTTTCCTCTCCATTAACACACATTGTAAATCTCTCCATTACTCATGGTATCGTTGAATAATGGATGAATTGAAAATTGCTCGTGTCATACCTATTTTTAAATCAGGTGACAAAGCTCTCTTCAGCAACTACAGACCTATTTCTGTTCTACCGTGCTTTTCAAAGTTTTTGGAACGAATAATTTACAACCGTATTATAAATTATCTCAATGACTCCGATGTCTTATGTGATAATCAATATGGCTTTAGAAAAAATCGCTCTCCTAGCCTTGCGCTTATCGATTTGTGTGACAAAATTTCTTCTGCATTTGATAGAAAAGAACATGCCATTGGAGTATTCCTAGATCTTTCGAAAGCATTCGATACGGTAAATCACGACATTCTTTTTGACAAACTCAATCATTATGGGATCCGTGATCTGGCACTAGAATGGGTCAAAAGTTATTTTTCTGAGAGGAGACAATTTGTCGAATTTAATAACGTTAGATCTCTATTCTTGGTCCCTTATTTTTTATCCTGTATGTTAATGATTTGAACAATGCTTCCCTGATTGATGCAATCTTGTTTGCTGATGATACAAACTTATTTATCTCCCATAATGATCCTGTTTACCTAATTAACACATTAAATAGAGAATTAAACAAATTGTCAACCTGGTTTGCAGCAAACCGGCTCTCCTTGAATTTAGCCAAGACTAATTTTATGGTATTCAAGCCTTGGCAAAAGAAGTAATCCTTTGAATTTCAAGTTTTCATAAATGAGCAGCCTATTCTTCGTGTTTCTAAGACCATGTTTTTGGGTGTTTTATTAGATGACAATTTGACCTGGAAATCGCATATATCCTTAACAGCAAATAAATTATCCAAATCTATAAGTATTATTCATAAATCTAGGTTTTTTTCTCTCTACTCACTCCCTTCGTACTTTATACAATTCTATGATCCTTCCATATTTGTATTATTGCAATTTAGCTTGGGCTGGTACCTATAAGTCAAACCTTACAGAAACGTGCGTGAAGAATAGTAAGGAATTCTACATACATTGCCCATACTGGCCCTATTTTTAAGGAACTTAAACTCTGAAAATTTCATGATATCCATTCGTTTCAATTAGGTACTTTTATGTTTTCATTCGAGAACTCTACACTCTCTTCCAAATTCAATAACTTTTTTTTACTGAGTAGTCAAATCCACAATTATAATACTAGGAATGCTCAGTCCTTCCGTTTGCCACAGTGCAGAACGAACAACAGGAAGTTTTCAATTTACTTTCAAGGTCCAAACTTTTATAATTCGCTAAATTCTGACATAACTAGTTCTCCCTCCTCCGCTCCTTTAAAAGAAAGCTTAAGGAATTTCTTCTCTCTAAGTATTAACTTCTGTAAGGCAGTAATTCTTAACTAACTTACTTAATATGTGTGTGCGTGTGTGTGTGTGTACGTGTGCGCGGTCAAAGTTAATTACCATAAGTCCATATTGTAATTCTAATATAAGATTAGTTATTTTAAGTGAGAAAGCATGACTTTTTATAAGCCTCGTGGTTTCTTTCAGGTTTTCTCGCCATTTATTTTCTGTCATCAATTTTCTTCATTTTTTTTTTCCATCTGTAAATGTCGTATATGGCAAATAACATTCCAGAATTCAATTGATCTAACATTCCACGCACACTGCTTTCACCTTCCAAAAGTTCACTGCTAGTACTCGTGGTTTCCGTTACGCTACTAGATGTGCAAGGTCCAAGTAGTTTAGACACTTTAGGAGAGTGTCTCTGTAAGAGCAGTCCGGTCGATTGTGCTTGAGACACGGATTTCGCTCATTTCTTGTGTGTCATAAGACATTCATGTACCTATACTGAAGCCACAATCCGTTTTATCGGATCTCTTTATTTTTCACAGTATTACGGACATGAAATTTCACTCGAGCGAAGGCTTGTCGTGACACTTTTCAAAACTTTAATTTAAGACAACTTTGGAGGACAATTTACAAAAAACTGCGGAACTCAGCAAAAAAAAAATACCACAGCCATCTATATCAACCCTATCTTATCTATCGAGGCGACTTTCGTGAACATCACGTTTCAGTCAAGCAAACAGGAAGACTTGAATGACACCTTATCTGTTCGCTTAAGTCACACACGCGAAAACCGATCAAATTCAAGGTAAATTTTTGAAAAAGTGAGGCGTTCTTAACTGATCCAACTAACATAGCTAGGAAGTAGGTGCAATAGAAAAGGTAACTACAGAAAAAAACTTTGCGGCCCAACCTTTACGAAAACTTTATATCTCCGTGAACTTACTTAATTTTCGGCAATCTCCAAGTTTGGCTACCATTTTGAGTTACTTGTCAACATGAAGTGTGGCAGATATAAATAAAGCAGGTAGATCTAAAACCGTAAGAAATACACTCAAATGAACTTTACTTTCAATTCAAGCGGCAAAATTTGAAATTGTTTGTTAAACTTACCATTCCTACCTTCCCATGCGACCGTTTCTTCCAACAATTCAAACACTACAACTGGTGTTCGAGTTCCCCTCGTCGATTCCACCGAAGAAATAACCTGTGCCGCACAAGCTTCGACTCGAATGTGAAGTACGAATCAAATGACATAACTGCTTCATCTTCGAGGCAATATCACGCTGGTATTTTGATTTTCGGATCGACAAGAACGATGATCAGGAAGCGATCGCCATGTTTACCTCATAAACGTGACGTTCACCAGCCGCTGAGTGCATACAGTATAGCGCGGGGCGGGGTGGGTGGCGGGCTTATCGTTATAAGATATTCGAATACATGCTTAAAAAGCTTTAGGACTCCCATTCTAAACAGTGAAGGCATGCTTCGGGGTACAGACAACTTTTATTTCATTCTCATAACTTTCTCCTTTAAATTAGAACTGGTATAATTAAGAACAAGTCTCTGTAAGAATCAAACATCTTGGGAAATAAAAATTTTCAATCCCCCTTCAAATTTTCCATGCAGTTAGGCACTCAGGGGGGATGCCCAAAAATGCCATTTTTAAAGGTCGCAGCACTCTTGTTGCCATGGTAGCAACGGCTGCTTGTTCGGGGCCCGAGGCCTCATTTTCACAAAAAAACGTCGCAAAAAAAAGAGTGAAATGTTTATTTCTCTATCTCAAGCTAAATACAACATTACAAATAGGCACTTCTACCACACATAAGAATATCATTTGTTTTGACTTTGATAGATTTAATTTTCCCTGTGAGTGAACATACCAATAGATTATTCATCTCGGTACAGTTTCGGTTAATTTTTGTTGTCGGGTAAAACAGGGAAACCGTTTATCGGAATTTCTCCAAAAGTACACCGATTCTGGAACTGAAATTTCCCACCTAGCTGGTTATAATGTTCTAGTTTTTAAATATGCAAAAATCTTTACTTTTTATAGGGGCAGTTTGCGAAAAAAGCTTAAAATCAGGTACTGCATAATTTGGCGATGTTTACATCTAATGTTCTCAACAACAAACGTTTCAGACAAATGAAACGTGCGAGGCTTTGAAAAAATGTTATCTTATGAACAATATTCCGAAGAGAAATCTCGTCTCTGGTTGTCACCTTTTAAAAAAAAATTGATCAACCTTCATGGAGGACTACTCGACGTAACTACAAACATATACCACAAATCGTGTGCACATCAACCACATTCCAAGTGCTACACCTTCTTTCATGGGAATTTGAGCTTTCCGAAATCCTCTGAAGATACAGTATTGTACTTGTCTGTCTTGTATGTCACTTGAACATGTTGAAGTCGGCTGATCTACACGAAACTATCCTCACACCGGTCATTTATCTTAAACATGTACCTAATCACGATGCTGTATTTCTCCGTGAAGTTTCCATCGCTTGCTCCAAAGAAGACGAGAAATTGATATTTTTCACATATGTCAGCAGATTTCCGCTTTCTGAAGTAATAGGCATCTACCTTACAAAGAGCAAATTCGGGCAGTTATCATTTCCTTGTGACAGGAATTAAGATATTTCGAATCATCTAAAAACTGTCAGAAAACTGTTAGAAAATTTGCATAAGATAGGATGAGGAGAAACTTATCACCGCCGCAGTGCAATCGAGTCAATCAATGTTTCCTTCCTTGTCTTGATAGAGAAAAATTGTAACAAAGTTAGAAGTAAAAGATTTAATGAAATCATAATGTCATAATTCCACCTTTCAAATAATTTATTATCAGATGGGCTTGAAGACGTACCTTTTTTTCCAGGGTCTTTTCAAACGTTGAGAATGTCCACGTTTCAATCACAGTCGCCGCCTTTTTCTTTCTGATGTAAAATGAGCGCGCGCAGACAATCTTAGCGAACAACCGCTTGGCGGAAGTATTGTTGTTAGTCTTCGTAAGCTCTGAGTCTCTGAGTCACTTTGTTTCGCGCGTTGAGTGAGAGGGACATGTCATCTCAAGATGAGTTAATAACGGTAAAAAATTCTTCATTTTCCTAATTTGGACTCTTGGCAACTAGGCCACATTCTTGAGCTGAGCTTCGAACATAGAATAGTTTTTCAAGATCACCAAACGTTTCATTTTGCAGCTCACATTCACTGATGGCCAAGTTGCCAGCTTTTTAGAGGAGCTGGGCGCATACCTGGAAGGGCACTTGGCCCTGTCAGGTGATGTAAGTAGAATTTATTCATATCTATTTTAATAAATATGAATAACAAGTCATTATTTTCATAGCAATTTCTCAAACAGAGAAATCTCACATGTCGCGTTTTGAAACTCGCAAATGGCGTGAATTTGGACTAAATCTCATTAATCTCCCCTGATTGTAGGTCGCCCAACAAATGGATCCCTTGTGGCCTTTCAGCCAGGTGTCCAGGAAATTCTGGACAACCAGAATACCGGTAAATGACTATTTTTTGTTAAATATTCGTGAAAAACGTATTTCATGCAAAATGAACGATAATACTAGTTGCGGCTCTCGTAGGTGCGATTTCGTCGATCTCCGCCGCTCTCTCGAGTCTGTAATTGAGCCCAAAGTTGCGGAATGATGTTAGTAATTTTTCACTAAGGTCTAATTTCTTACCAATCTGCCCGCAAAATCAGAATAATTTATTTGGAGAAAACAATTGGACTGTTAAGAATTAAAACCGATGTCTTTTTTTCCGTAGGTTCACAGACATTGTGTCAACATGAAATCCGCGACCAAAATTGTAAAAATTAAATAAATTTGTTATCTAGAAAAGCTGTCTCGACTTATCAATAAGTAATTGTGTAGCTATGAATGAATACCACTGTTGCTCATAAACTTTTATTCCATTTGGTGGCTTCTAAAGAAGCCGTTTTCGTAAAAGCAGCATTTGGCTCACTGGATGCGTCCGGCGAAATAACTCTTCGTAAACTTGATCTGAACTTTCTCTACCGGGCGGGGAGCTGTTTCGCGGCCTCATCTTCAAGCTGACTGGAGCGTCGACCCGACATCCGCCGCCTGTTACTGTTAAACACCTCTTCAGATAAGGACCAAGGCTTGCTGCTATCAGTTCCTGTTAACTAGCGAGGTACGGAGACCGACGGAGGTCTGATGGCAAACCAGGAAAGAGCGCTCGCACTACATCATGCCGTATCGTGGTAGTTTCGTTGCACGGCAGGGGCGATTTTAAACCCTTCTCAAATAAAAGAGCTAGTCTCTCTCGGCATTCATCGGCGCGAAATGGATCGACAGATCTGTTCTCGAAGGCAGTGATGAGTTCCTCGGGTAAGTGCTCGGCTGGTTCCCACGTATTTTCACTCGGGGAGTAGCTTTGCCATTGGATGAAGTACTCTGCTCTGCCTCCTTGAACTCGTTTTGCTACAATGCGTTCAACTTCGTAAACGCCCATAACAGCAGGTTTTACGTTCGGTCAGTATTTTGAATTAAATCCACGATGGCGAACATCATTCAATAATGTTGCGTAAAAGCCTGGCTGACGTCTCGCACGCTTCGACATGTTGTTGCAAATAAGTTTTAGCTACTGATTGGATTGAATGAAACTGTGCTATATATATATATATATATATATATATATATATATATATATATATATATGTTTTGATTATTAAAAACGGATCAAACTGTGAATAATTATGTAACTGTTCCCTCGGCCGTCAATCTGTTCGTTGCGGCCGTTTGTTAGTCAGTTTGTTTGTTTTTTCTTCTGTTTGGTCGGACTGCGTTAATTGGTGGAGTAAAAGAGTGCGAGTGCGAAGTACAAGTGAGTGATATGATTTTACTCCCGTCAATACGAACAGATTTCGATAGCCCGTTGGTTGTCGTATTAACGGGGTTTCACCGAAGTCTCTTCTGCAATTGTTGTTGTTGTCTTTTTTTGTCATCGCGTAACTCTTCTTCTTGATGGGTAAACAAGGAAGAAAAGCCCTATTTAGCCATCAAAATTTTCCAGTGGGGTATGACAACGCAAGTGTCAAATATAATCAAGTGACCCACGCATCGCACTCGCTATAAAACTGTGATTAGGTCATTTTTTCGCGCTCCTTATTCTCTTTAATACGGGGGCGCGCCAGAACCACATTTAAGACAAAGATTGAATGAAACTAAAATTTCACTTGACCACAGATTAGCTGGCTTTCTGAGCACGGCTTTTTATAACCTTCAATCAGGCGTTTCTGTATGTATGTACATATTACAACCGACTAGTTCAGGATATGCAAATTATTTTGCTGCCCGCTGATTAAATGGGCACTGCAAGTACATGTCGCGAAAGACAATAGCATTCTGGGCGATGCACACGTAAATCGCAACTTGTCACTTGAACGAAACTCCCCATGGTTAATATGCAATCTGGATTGCTTCATATCCTTCAGGAAAAATAACAGCGATTTCATCACCATTATTTTCCATACTTTTCTCCCGGATATCTTTTACAAGCTTAAAGAAATATGAAAATAACGCAATCTCCCAATGATTTACACGAGAGGAAATCAAAGGTCTCCTTGATTTTTGCCCTGAGGTGGCCGGCTCACCAGGAAGAAAACGGAGATCGTTCAGTCCAATAACGTTGGTCTGTAGAGATTATCAAGCTAATAACTGAGGAGATTGTAACCTTTGGTTCATCAGTGACAGCATTAATTATTTCAAATGTGTATTTCTCGGTCCAAGCGACACCAAAAATAGTTCCTTTGTAATTTTGTAAGCACTTTCTATAGCATCTTATTTTCAAGGGAAATAAATCTCAAGGCTCAAAGCCAATATAACGTTCGAGCACGTGAAAGACTACCTGAAAAAAGCTAAATTTTTGGAAATTGATTGTGAGGAATCCCTGTTCCGTTTGCTGTACTGCTGGGATACTGAGTAGTTCAAAATCTCAACTTGGTGATGATTTTCGCGCTAGTCGTACAAATTGCTATTGTGGCGACTGGATTTTACTTGTAGTACTGCCGCTTACAAGTTTCCGTATAACGCAAGCCTTCTTTATTACAAAAGCCTTGTCCTTCCCATCCTTGATTATGATGATATGGTATGGGGTGATTAGGAAAACGCTGTCTTAATGAACAATCTGCAGGTGTTGCAAAATAAAGCTGCAAAACTCGTGCTAGATAAACCATTGTACTCTTCTGCAACCGATACTCTCAATCAGCTCAGCTGGTTAAATTTAAAACAACGCAGGCACTTCCATCGCTGCTTGTATGTTTATAAATGCGTGAATGGAATTACATCTCACAAATTGGAATTATCTAGAAACAGCGATGTACATAGATACAACACTCTTTGCAAAGATCATCTTAGACTTCCATCAGTTAAATGTAACTGGGGTAAACAAAGAACCTGTTATCGTGCCTTTAAAGACTGGAATGTCTTGGACAGTGACTTGAAGAACTCTGGAACTATCACTGTCAGTTTAGGAGTAATTTTTTAAAATCTTTTAATCTATAGCTTACTTTTGTACTTTTTTTAATATCTGCAATTTTTATTTACTTTTAACAATTTGATGTTATTTTGGATTAGGACTTCTCTGTAGAGCACCAACGGGTGAGAGAGCTTCCTGTTTAAATATCATAATTTAAAGTTGCTATTTCTGCTCTCAGATTCTCAATGTTTACGAGCGCTCAATTGAGGTTTTCTTCTCTTTCTTTTTTTGGTTGTTTTTACTTAGAATGCGCGGAAATCTGCTGATGTATCGACAAATGTCCATTTTTTGTCTTCTCTGGGGCGACCGATGGAAACTTCATGGAGAAATACAGCGTAACGCCATCGTGACAACGTACATGTTTATGACAAATAACCGGTGTGAGGATAGTTTCGTGTAGATCAGCCGACTTCAACGTGTTTTAAATGACATACAAGTATAACAGTGTATCTTTAGAGGAATTCGGATAGCTCAAATTCCCATGAAAGAAGGTGCAGCACTTGGAATCTGGATGATATGCACACGATTTGAGGTATATGTTTGTAGTTCGTCGAGTAGTCCTCCATGAAGGTTGATCAATTTTTTTTAAAAGATGAGAACCAGAGGCGAAATTTCTCTTCGGGATATTGCTCATAAGATAACATTCTTTCAAAGCCTTGCATGTTTCATTTTTCTGAAACATTTGTCGTCGAGAACATTAGATGTAAACATCGCCAAATTATGCCATACCTGATTTTTGAGCGTCGTTCGTGAATTGCCCCTATAAAAATTAGAGGCAGGTCCGCAGAGATTTTTACATATTTAAAAACTAGAATATTATAACCAGCTAGGTGGGTAGTTATAGTTCCAGAATCGGTGTACTTTTGGAGAAATTTTGATAAACGTTTTCCCTGTTTTGCCCGACAACAAAAATGACCGAAACTGTACCGAGATGAAAATCTATTGGTGTGTTCACATTCACTCTCAGGGAAAATTGAATGAATGAATATGAAGACGAATGATGTTACTATGTATGGTAGAAGTGCCAATTTGTAATGTTGTATTTAGCTTGAGATAGAGAAATAAACATTTTATTTTTTTTTGCGACGTTTTTGTATGAAAATGAGGCCCCAGGCCTCGAACAAGCAGTCGTTGTTACTATGGCAACAATAGTGCTGCGACCTTTAAAAAGGGCATTTTTGTGCATCCCCCCTGAGTGCCTAACTGCATGGAAAATTTGATGAAGGATTGAAAATGTTTATTTCCTAAGATGTTTGATTCTTACAGAGACTTGTTCTCTATAGAGTTATTAATATATTTTTAACCGGGTACCCATATGATCTTTTGCTTGTCATCAGTGGTAGCATAAAACAAAGGTGTCTTTTCCATCAGAACCTTTTATTTATACCCCATTGCACGAAATGAACACTATACTTAGAATGTTTGTTCCAATTTATTTTTGCTGTTCCCAAGAATGTATGCAAAATGATAGAGATTCGATTCATCCACGTTCTTTTAAGTTATGGCGCGTGCAGGTTTTTTTTTATCAAAAGTCGCGTGCGTAACACACCGGAATCGAAAATTCGTCGTAAAATCGCACGAACCTTAGAATGAGTGTAGGCAACTTTGAATTCTGGAAAGATGAAGTGGATGGTTCAAAGGACTCCCTGATATTTTTTTCAGGACTACAACTGAGATTTGTTTATAACTATGATAATCGTCATCATTAGCGGACGGTGCTTTTTACTCATTGTTGTCATCATCATTGTTATCACGCCGGAAGAAGTAAAAAGCCAGCACGTTGCCCTACCTAACTACACAGAAAATTGTTCTCTCTTTTGCTCCCCTTGGATCCTGGAAACTGTTACTATTAAGACGATCAACAAGAAAGCCTTATAATTATTGAAATTTTTGATTAACAGAATGTAAGAAAAAATCGCTGGGGAAAGTAATTCGCGTATCTTATAATATGAACAATAGTTTTCAATAAAACAAATACAACTTAATTCAATCTACCTTAGCTGTCTCGTGTTTAAAAGTGGGGTTTCTGGGGACGGTAGATTCTTCTCTGATTCTTCTTGTCTCAGCCATGACTCACTATCATCAACTTTTTTCTTGTGCTTCTTACGGCATGGGACACAGAGAGCTGAGGTAAGCGATTGCAAATTTCTCAGTTAAAGTGAAGCCTAGTAGCACTGTTTACTTTTATTATTCTTAATCAAATAAGGGGTGTTTTAGTCTGCAAAGTTAATCATACTGTTTAATGAGAATCATACAAACTGAGGAAAACTGACCGCAAATAATTGTGAACTGTACGCAAATAATTGTGAACTGTACGCATGAATAAGTGTATTACGTTGTCAGGTGATTTGATCTTCTACAAAAACACTATTGATTATTAACTAAGCAACATTGTATATATTTCCATCTGTAATTAAAAGCACTGCCCCAAGGATTTATGTTTTTCAACGTGATGTCTACTTAAGTACTCTAAATCTAATAAAGAGTTTCATCTCTTTTCGGGCAGATATGACACAAGATAAAAATAGATCACAGAAAATGTTACTGAAGACTACCTGATTCAACTGGAAGAATAACTCCAAACAGCTTTTGAATGTCCTAAGACATATGCAAGGTAATTACTCCTCTGCCTTGGATACGCCTCCTGACACCATCATGATCAGGATACTGACATGTTACCTTTTCACTTCCCCAAAACTTCCCCAAAGTGTGGCGATGCCTATAGCAAATCCGCATTTGTTTATCCTCCTGAGCGAGGTGAAATAAGCCAGTCCTTGCCAAGATTAGCTCATTATCACTTGAGACCTCTTTAGACAGGTGGCAGCTTATCAAATGATTTACTTCATTATTGCATTCAGACAGTCGTACCAAACCACTTAAGCCACGCGATGAATCAAAGTTTTTTCCATCTTTGCTATTCAAAAAGCAGTCCTGAGACATAATGAACGTCTCGCGAACGAACGACTTCTTCCTGTACTTGTAATTGTTCCCAACGCTGTACAAGTTTAGGAGATCTAAAGGAACTCACTATAACTTTGTATACTCGATACGATTTCAATTTCCGCGCCAAAGGAAAAGCTTACTGTAATTTGTGAGTGGTCAGTGGTTACACTCGTGAGGTAAAGATTGGGTTTGTGACTTTTTCATTCAATTGAAAAGACTCGCGTCACTCTTATGAAATGGTTCAACGGAATACAGACTCCGAGCAGTCTCTTATTTTTCTTAAAGAAAGTGAGGTCACGCGTATCCTGTGAGCATGGAGAAGCCGCGAGACGCGAGACTCGTGTCTCGCGTCTTTGCCGCTCCACGCTGGATTATCTAAACACATTTATTTACATGGTAAAGATTTGTTTATAAACCTGATTCCAATATGGCCGACAACACTCGGACGCGACTGGGCCAGATCATGAAGTCGAGGTTACTGAGGAAACATCTTGGAGAGCAAGTTGTGATAATTTGATTTATCGTGTGAAAACGTCGTCTTTATCTACACTATTTTACGATATATCTACATATTATCAACATGCCTACAAGGTGCTGTGTTCCTCAATGTAACGAACAGGGTTTTACAACGCAAACAGGGGAAAAAGTATCGTATTTTTCCTTTCCAAGCCTGCTTTTACAAAGAAAGCAGTGGATTCACGCCATTCACCGCGAAGAGGAAAAAAACTTCAAAGTTTCCTCAAGCGCTACAAAAGTCTGTTCACTTCATTTTAGACCTGAAGATCTTCGAAAATCTCTGAGTGGCCGAGTTTACGTTGCCGATGGTGCTATTCCATCGAAGTTTGCGTGGTCCATTCTATCTCCACTCTATCTCCACGTAAAAGAAAGGCACCAACTCTTCGCCAGCCATTAGTGCAGACGAAAAAAAATCTGAAGCGGGACAAACTCGATGCGACTGCTACCGAGGAACCTATTTCTTCGGTTGCCAATACTAGCGAATTAAACATCACCAACAAGGAGTTAGAAACGGCCTTTTTTGTGTCCGAGAAAAAGGAATCAGAGACCAAACTCTACATAAAAACACTCGAAGAAAGCCTGGCTAAACTAAGACAAGAGATTGCAACCCCTCGTGCAGAAAATTCATACCTCAGAGAGGAGCTTACTTTAAAAGGCGGTCATGTAAAGTCATTTTCAGAGAAACTATTCCAACTAGAACGATTCAAGTCTGATTTAGACATTAATTTCTGCCTTGGGTTTCCAAATTACAACGTTTTTCTGTCTGTTTACGAATTTTTAGATCCTGATGACAATTGTAAAAAAATTCGACCACGACGTAGCTCAACTGAAGTTTCAGAAGATTTTTATGACTCTGATAACTCAGATGATGAAGATATTGTAAAGAAAGGTCCTCAAAGAAAACTTGAACCGATTGAAGAATACTTTATCGTTATGTGCTGATTGAGGAGGGGGTTTGGCGGACATCATTTGGCAAACCTGTATGCAGTAGGTCAATGTACGATTAGCAGAATCTTGATATTTTGGCTAAACTACATGTATTTAAAGTTCGGGCAAATCTGCATATGGCCCTCAAAAAGTGTAGTTATAGCTACAATGCCAAATGATTTTAAGGATAAGTTTCCAAATACTCGTGTCATAATTGACTGCACAGAGGTTTTCTGTGAGATGCATAGCAGTCTTTTGCTAAACTCAGAGCTTTTCAGCAGCTGCAAGAACCGTGACACCTTAAAGGATTAAGTCGGTATTTCTCCAAGTGGAGCTATAACATTTGTCAGTCAGTTGTACACTGGGAGTATAAGTGACTGTGAAATAGCGGAGAGGAGTGGCTTCTTGTCACAACAGTTTCATGTCAACGACTCAATAATGGCAGATAACGGTTTCTCTATTGAAGATAAACTGCCTCTTAGTGTCAGTTTAACATCCCACCATTTCTTGGATCTAACGAGCAGATGTCTTCTGAGGATGTCATCAAAACTCAGACCATTGTCAGCCTAAGGATACATGTCGAGAGAGTTATCAACAAGATAGAGAACTACCGTATTTGGCAAGGAATTGTACCCCTGAACAATTTTGGAGTTTAAACCAGATCTGGAGCATTTGTGCCTTTTTGTGCAACTTACAGGAAGCACTCATATCTAGTTAAGGTGAAAAATGATTCTGTCAAGTACTTAAAAACACAACTAGTCATGTTATTTTTTAAATTTTTGCAGTGTATGTTTCAAATTGGAACTCTGTTTTCAATAACAATTTTTTCAATTATTTCATAACACAAATAGTACAGTAATGATTGAGATTGTGCACAATGTATTCTAAAAAACAAAGTTTTTTAGCAGTTTCTCAATATGCTATAAATTAATATATGAATCATACAAATAAACAACTGTAAATAATCATCATGCTAATTAGGTCTGGAGTAATTTTTGCGGCATAAGGCAGAAAATATTTGAAGTAAAAACTTCTGAGTGATTCCATTAGTGTTAACCAGAATGGAAGATCAAATGGGATTCGTTCAATGCTGAGTCCTTCGCTTGTGTATACCACAAAGTCACACCAACTTGTTCCAGTGACACCCATTTGTCCTTGAATTTGTGTATAGTAAGGGTGGCCACGTTTTAGCTTTGGCTTGCCATCAATATCTTCCAAACAGAAGTTTTCATGTGAGCATGCATCAAGTTGAGTAACGTAGTACTTAGTTTGAGGACACTTAATCTCAACAAGTCCAAAAGGATCACTACATCCACTATCTATGACTTTGCTGTCTGGTGAAGCACCAGAGTAGGGAGAATCTAAACAAACAACTAATCCTGATTTGCAAACTTTCACGGGTTTTCCTGTAGTTGACATGAACTTTTTGTATTGATCCAATGCGGTTGATTCATATTCCAACCCATGAGTAGTGTATTTAGATGTAAATGACTTTCCTTCAAGAAATTCTTTAGCTAGGGATTCATGCTGTCTTTTCCTGTTTGTTGTCCTTGCAAAATTGGAAGCAGTAATTCTTAATTTTCGTTGCTTTTTCCACTCATCAGAGTTTGACTGTCCTCTGGTGGCCTGTTCTATTTTGTTTAATTCATCCACAGTAACTGTTATATCTTGTAATATGTCTGTTCCTATGCAGTGATGTTTGTTGGTCCTTGAAAGTTATCACTAACTTTTAAAGGAAGTTTAGGGAATTGGTCTATGGTAATTTCATTATTAGTTTGTTCTCTCCTGCTTACAGAATCAACATCACAACAGACTTTGAAGTTATCTTCTGTTAATGATAATGGTAGCTAGCATAAGAGCCTTGTGGACTCCTGCCCATTTTTTTCTGAACCATTATACTTTTGTTACTTCTTGGATTCATGATTTGAGCTAGAACCAGTTTTGGATTTATCTCTTGTGTTCTTTTTTGCAAGTTGAGTTCGGAGTACTTTGAGTTTTTGTAGTTTGGCGAGCTTCGTAGAGAAGACATCCTATTCCAGGTTTTCTTTTCGTCCTATCATACGATGTTTTGGTTATAAATACACCCATTACTGGTTGCGGAGTGATTTTACTTCCTCTTCCGTTACGATGCCACTGCTGAAGTTGAGATGTGTAGATCTTTTTAGGCTGAGAAACGTCGTCATCGAGATCATTGGTGTTTTTCCACTCATAAAAGGAAAACAAGCAGACTTTCATCATAAGTGCGAGTGCGTGATTGCAAAAACGTACGCGACTGGCAACGCACGAACAAAAAGCATGGTTTACTCCACCAGTTATCAAACATATCGCAAATCTCAAATCATGTGGTTTGTCCATCTTTCTGTAGCTGTGAAAGCGTTGGCATTTGAACTAAAAATAGTGACTGTCACTGCACGCTTTGGTGTCTTTCAAGTATTCATCATTGAAGAATGTTGTCGCTTTCTTCATGCTCGTCGGTAGTGAATGGTTTTTAGTATTTGGATCAATGTTTTTGCCAGACTGTGATACATGTGCCAGAACTTCAGCACGTGTAAATGATGGCATTCTTGACAAATCATCTGACCATCCATCGGTTGGATATTTTTAAGGAAGGCTGGTTGTCTAACTTTACATCTTGAGTTTTGTCGCGACGTTGTTTCCGTTTTGAATAAATCTGGTCGGGATCAGGGTCTACCAGTTGATTTTCCTGAATCGATGTATTCTTCGACCCTTTATAAAACACTAGGCATACTGTAAGAATTTGAGAGAAAACGCAACAGGAGCGCGAGTAATAATGACGATCGAGTGTTGTAGTTGGCCTTACCCTGAATTTGATCGGTTTGCGCGTGTGTGACTTAGGCGAACCGATAAGGTGTCATTTGAGTCTTCCTGTTTCCTTTATTGAAACGTGATGTTCACGAAATTCGCCTAGATACATAAGATAGAGTTAGTATACATGCCTGTGGTATTTGTTTTTTTCTGAGTTCCGTAGTTTTTTGTAAATTGTCCTCCAAAGTTGTCTTAAATTAAAGTCTTGAAAAGTGTCACGACCAGCCTTCGCTTGAGTGAAATTTAATTTCCGTAAAACTGTGAAAAATAACGAGATCTGATCAAACGGATTGTGGTTTTAGTATAGGTACATGAATGTCTTAAAACACACAAGAACTGAGCGAAATCCGTGTCTCAAGCAAAATCGACCGAACCGAACCTACAGAGAGACTCTCTTAACACTCAAAATTGCAAATGAGGTGCTAATGCAAAGTGATAATGCTTCTAATTAAGACATGACACTGACTAACAACTACGCACATGTGATAATGAAACAAAAGGAAACAAACATTGACTATTTACGTGGTCGTTCTGTTTTTGTGTTTATTGTTAATAAATTAGGCCCTTTTGAGAAGCCATTTCATAAACTCGAGCTTCGTGTTTCCTCAGGATTTCCAAACACTCGAAAACAATGGAAGCACTCGGCTTTCGGCCTCGTGCTTTCATCAGCTTTCTCGTGTTTGGAAATCCTGATGAAACACCCGCCCTCGTTTATGAAATATTACATCTTCACCGTGTGAAGTTATTACTTTTCGCGTGAAAGCTTATAATTACTTGAGATTCATTGGTGTTTTGTAGGATAGGTTTCGTTGAGAGATTTCATTCTGCATTCGATAAAAATCTCGCTCTGTCTCTACTTTTAGCCTGGCGAAAGTCTGAATTTGAAAGAATGAAAACTAATTAAACGCAACCATATTTTCACTCATGATCCCAGTATTACATTTTATATCTCCAGTTTTACTTTCATAATGTTATATTGTATTCCTTTTGACGAGAATCTTTTTTATCTAATGTTTGTTACAAGCATTTAATGTTCTTCCCGGTGGTTCATTGCATGTGCAACATCTTCTAGACCAAACCTTTCGAATAAAATTTCTGCTTGGGATGATCTTTTTCAATACTTCCAATTTAAATCGAGATGTAATAGTTACGGTCTCTGTGAGAGCGGTCAAAGGCATTTCGCATCGGAACAAAATTTCCCTCAAACTTTGGCCAATAAATTATCTTTGGAAGCAAGTAAATAAGACCAGATTAGTTTCTGGAAATACGTTAAAATAAAATTTTTTGAGCTCTCAGTAGATAAAGCTAAAAAAAGCCTTTTTTTGACCTCTTGCGACATCGAAAATTTCAAAAGTTGAAAAGCCCGGTTCCCTTATCACACTGCATGCAGCAAAAAAAACTCTTTGTTATTCTTAAACTGTGTGATATTTAAAGTGTAACCCGCCTAACCGTGGTCGAAAAATAAAACGCGTTTACATGCAACCTTACAACCCCGGGGTGCTGGGGTGAGGTTTCTTGAGGTTGTTGTTGCGCTTGCAGTTAAGGAGTTTGAGCAGAGGCGTCCCAAGCTCACATCTCGAAAAAGACGAAAGATTTATTCTCGAACACATATGTATTTATTCATGAAAGCGTCACGCGTTGTGTTACGCGGTGTTTGGTTTCGCGAGGAACCGTTGACTTACTACGTTATACGGTATAGGTTGGGAAACCAAATATGGTCAATTTACAATGCTAATTATTCCGAAATGTGAACATTTTACACTCCTTGTGTGTCCGTTGCAATTTCTGGTGATTTCTGCCCTGAGACGGCTGAGAAATGTGCAAAGTTTTAAGGCATACATGTTTCACTTTGGAGCTTTTTGCTATGAACGCGACCCCGGCTAGGCGGGTTACCCAACCTTAACACTTTTACATGGTAAATTATCACCCCGGCTGACCGGGTTACCCTACCTGGCAGACCGGGCAACCCACCAAGGCGGGTCACCCTACCTATTATGAAAACGTGATAAAAATAAAATAAGAAATTATATGGACAGGCGGGTTATCCCACCTTGGCGGGTTACCTCACTTCAAAGAATCAAGAATTTGCCGCATGCACTGTTCCTGGTTCTCTGCTCTCAGGATATGCCCTCTCTATTCAAAGATCTTAGCGACAGCATTTTTTGTTTCATACAGATGGTCTTCCGCTTGAACATTACCCAATTGCATTGTGTACTCAGAAATAGTACCTCTTACTACTTCAAGACACTCTTCAGCTTTCAGAAAGTATACAGTCACAGCGTTGTGACTGCATGCTCTCTGAAAGTCAATGTCAACAGCATCGCTCAGTGCGAAGACCCTACAGTGATCGGCACATTTGCTATCATCCTTTTTGCAATGATTACGGTATGTAGTCTTAAAATACAACTTGCTCTCCTGAAGCCTCTTGCCAACTTCTTTACAGCAATCCTGTTCTATTCCCATGCGTTCCAGTTCGTCTATAATTTAGAGAAAATCCTTAAAACCATCCGCTCCCATAGCTGCAGTATTTTCTAGACCCCGAACTCGGATTTCCTCTGTGGCCTCTTGAACTTCTAGTATTCTCCATATCTTTGCAATGGTTCATGTATTGATTAATAATGGTGCACTTAACCATTGTGCGCACCACGTTAGGTATGACAAACTCTTAATCGCTCTCAAGTTTGATGCTGCGAGTACCGTAGGCTGGTCTTGATAGTAATATGGCCTTATAGTGAACTCTAAGAAGTGGTCTAGCTGACGCTGTTACGTTGTTTACGGATTCTGTGACGGTGGATTTTTTCAGTAGGCACTCCACTCACTCTGTGCTCTTGCTTTCTTTATTTGTTTATCGGAGAGGTTTTCAAATGTCTGATGTATGCGTTTAAGCTCGTTGGCTGAGATTCTGTCAGCATAAATAAAAACAGTTTTTGAGTCTGAAATTGTGTGGGAGCATTCAGATAGGCAACCGTAAGGGTTTGAAGGCCAACATCGATAGATGTCTTGCACTTCTGTTCATGGTCTACGATCGCTTGGAATAACGCTTCACCATCTCATGGAGCCATGACATTGCACACCAGCTGGCACGCTTCCCCAGCTTTTTGAACAAATCCAGATTTTTCAGGAAAGGAGCATTTTTCCCAATAATCTACTTGGGATTCCAAATGTGTAATCCTGAGCTTTTGTATAGCATCGGCAAGGCTATCAAAGTATGCACTGAAGACTTGAACTGGATCTTGGACATTTCCCCCCGCTGGTCTGAAATCCTGTATTTCTCTATATGCCTTCATCAAGCGCCAACACGGCTCAAGGAGTCTACATTTCATCATTGATGCTATGGGATAGCCTGGAAGACCTTGGTCTAATAGGTGAGCTCATGTCTAGTTTGAACATTTCAAGCGCAGCATCTTTGCTTGGCCTTCGATAAAAGATCTAAGTTTTAGATGAATTTTTACACATAAGCTGGGCAACATGCTCCCAGTCAGCTAGGCGCGAGTGATTAAAAACTAGCACGCGCGAGCGAGAAGTTACGTGAGAGAAAGACATCTTGTCTCTTCACTCAGATGCTTGCTTCAAGCTTTTCGCCGAGAGCCTTGTACGCGGGCTAACTGTTTTAGCACCAAGATCATCTGTTTTGTAGTTTACAATATATCAACAAAAACTGAATCAATACAATCCGATATATCTTTCAGTGTGTCTTGCCATTAACAAAACCAAAAGGCAACTACCTCGAGATCCTTAATACAGGCAAGACACCAGTAAGCTATGATTACTAAAGTTAAGGCATATATTTGAAGTACGGATAAAGACGGAGAAGGAGTAATGAACACTACTTGAGCAGTAGTGTTCATAACTGCAGTGTTCACTACCTAAGCAGCGGCGAACACTACTGCTTAAGGCATTTCCGTCACAGAAGCATTGTGCTTGTTGCGGCAGTTGATACAGAAAACTGGACGTAGGAAAGAGTAAATTAATATACGAACAGGCAATTGGGAAGAAAACGGTAGACATTGGTTGAAATCAGCCATTTATTTAAATCACTTGTTTCTACCTGAACCTACTTGAACAAGAACTCCATACATCTTAGAAATGGCCTTTGACATTTGCAGATTGACAGAATACCGGCTCTTTGCCCCCTTGAAATCGCTATCAGGGTGTGTCGGATACTGGCTCGCTGATCTTTGGCGCCAGAACTTCCTATAAGAGTGCCTATGCTTTGCGTGCACTGGAGCAGACAATGTCCTGAACTCACAGAGTTCAACAAGAGACATAAGAATACGGCTGCGTGTAAAATTTTCGTAAAAAATACGGTCAC
>NC_142671.1:37061753-37119253 GCF_964200805.1 Pocillopora damicornis
AAAGAGTAATCACCGAGTTGCGGTTCGCTCACTTGCTTTGAATGAGACACATTGAGATCCACTTTACAACCGTAGACGTGACTCTTGCCTAAGCGGGAAGAGCATTTACGCGGCTATGAAATGCAATGTCCTGAGACTACAAATGACCCACTTTGACACTTTCCTGAATTCTGTTTTGCCTTGTTCTATCTAATGCTCGACTTGAAGAAACCAAAACCACTTAAATGCATCACTACGTGCGCCAGTTTGGAGGATTCCCCCTAAAAAAATTTACCCATTTCCGCCCCGCATTATGTAACCATACGGCAAATTATACAACTACGTGATGTATCTGTCGAAGCTGGAGTTGAACAAGTCTGCTACGTGAATAATGTTTTGATAAAAACGCCTTATCATACTGCAAAATAAAGGATTTTTGTCTGTACAAGTATAATACAGGTATGTCTAATAGACAATTTCAAAAAGGTACGTGACGGATTTTCGTTAATTGTACCGCTGTAATCCAGTTTGTAAAAAAGATTCTTCATTTATCTCTTGTCTAGACTTTCCATGATATTGCTGTTACTGTTTGGTAAATTCCATTTCTGGTTTTTTTTTGGGTACAAAAAATCACTATACAGCGCTTCCCTGGTTTTCGTTTTCTTCATTTTACATCCTGTTGTTTTCTGTCCATATTGTAAATGTCAACACGGCTAAGAGTGGTACAGGTTTGGATAACTTGAGCGTGAACATATATATGTTTTAAAGTTCAGGTCGTAAATTGAGAAACATTACGTGCTTGTTATTTCCGAAGCACGAGTTTGTGGCTGACTCGGTTCCTTTTTATTACCAAAGCACTGCATTTTAACCGGTAGGGTCTCAGGCTGTCGACTTGTTTTAGTTACGATAGATGAGCGTGAGTAATTTACTGTTCACTCAACTGGCAGTTGTACATTTTGAAACGAGTAACCTTTCATTAAACTTAGGCACACGAATGTGCTCTCTCTCTCTCTCTCTCTCTCTCTCTCTCTCTCTCTCTCTCTCTCTCTATATATATATATATATATATATATATATATATATATATATACATGTATAACTAACTGCAGACAGTACTGTTTCGGCCTTCTGGGCCTCATCAGTGCAGTGCTGATGCTAGGATGGAGGTAAGGCTATATAGCCACCCCAAGTGATCTCACACGTGTGGTATCATCTAAGCCATGCCAGAGTGCTCAAACTAGATAAACTAGTGAGCATGCATAATGCTAGCAGCAATGACTCATCCTAGTAGAGTGCTCAATTTGGACATGAAAGCAAAGCTATATATATATATATATATATATATATATATATATATGCTGCTATATATATGCTGCTCAATGCTAGTTGTAATCATTCTTGGAGCACTCTCAGCTAGAGACGAAACGTGATGAAGCAAATAAAAAAAAAAGTTACAGCAGCAAGAAGTCTTCCTTTGTACTCTTCACCAGTCTCCGTAAAAAAAATAAATAATAAAAAAGTCTAATTCTTGTACATTTCCGGTACGTGAAAGAAGAGTTTCGTTCACGAAACCAGAAAGTGATCTCCCATAATCCGCGCCAATACTTAGCGCTTAGTCACGCTCACTCCAGAACCGATGGGCCTGAGGTCACAGTGATATACACCGTACAAAATCTAAAGTCCAATACTTTTCGGCATGGACTAAACATATCTCTCTAAGTGTATGACTCGATAATGGTTAGGAAGAACAAATTATGGGAATATATATTTTTTTACAGCTGTTTGGAATGGCGTGCAAATAACCTGTGACTGAATACAGAGAACCGATCCGTCGCCTTTCAATTATTCAACCTTCGTTATTTAATTTCTCACTTCGTAGTTCATAGTCTCTAAATAGTGGTCTGTATCAGACTGGAAAAAAAAGTTTTTTCGCTTGTAAATTTCGGCAGCAGCCAAACAGGGAGGGCGAAATTGTTACGTTCAGGTCTTGACATGACGCTTTTGCACTACCTTACACACGTGTGACGTATCACATCGAGTGACCTGGATTGAAACGTTTTCAAAATGGCCTACAAGGATAGCAATCAATCAATCTTCATTGTACTCAGCAGGTAATTTAGCGTTAACAACTGAGTTGATAACGTAAATTGGCCACCGTAAAGAGTAAAAAAAGCTAAAATTTTGAGCGTCAGCCCTTCGTCAGAACGATTCTTTGTACTCACTCTTGATCAAAAAGATCATTCCAGACACTTCTTGTATTATAAATGTATCTTTTACTAACTTGTGTGAAGAAAGTATCAAACACAGATGTCAGACGTCTATTGTGAAAGTTATACATAAAGACTGCGATATTAAGAAAGACAAGGTCAGGCAGTTTAACAATATTAAAGCATTGAAAATTGGACTGGACTGCTCACGAAATTTAGAGAAAGTCAACACTCGTATTGCTCTCTTTTGGGAAACGAACAAAGGCTGGGTAGCTGAAGAAGAGGTGTTACTCCAAGAAATTAAACCATAGGTTAAGAAGGGATATATTAAAGCATAATAAAGTTTAACCAAAATATCTGAATTCACATAATAACGAAGTTTAAAAAGAATTCCAATGTTGTGCTTAATCTTTTCAGCACTGTGGCGTACTTGACTTTTCCAAGATTAATTAGAATATATTACAATACTTAGATATTTTATTGAGTACTCTTGGTTTAAGTTAAAGCTATTTAAAGAGAGTATGACATGAAAGGGTAACTTTCTTCGTGGAGGGTGGAAAATGACAAAGTTCAACCAAGTATGAATATTTACTAATTCATTGTTTTGATTCAAGGACTTTAAGATTTTTGTGTTTATAAAACAGATTGGCATCATCTGCATATAAATGAAAATCTAGAATTTCAGAGCAGTTAATTAAACCATGGATATCTACAAGAAATAATAGTGGGCTGAGAACTGAGCCTTGAGGAACACTACAAGAAACAGGATGAGAATCAGACTCAGTTTGCCCCAAGGAAACATATTGATATCTGTTGGTAAGATAGGAGATGAACCAATCTTTGGTAACACCAAGAATGCCATAATAATCTATTTTCTCAATCAAGATATTACGATTTCCAGTATCAAAGGCTTTACTGAAATCCAAAAATGTACTTCAAGAAAATTCCTGGCAGTCAATTGCATGTTGAATCACGTCAATGATGCTTACGATAGCATGATCAGTGGAGTGTTTCCGCACGGAAGCAAAACTTCTTACAATAAACTAATTTTTTCTTCTCCAAAAATTATAAATTTTTTTATGCATTAACTTTACTAACAGCTTGTGGAATAGATAGAGAATAGAAATAAGACGATAATTATTTAAACTTGTTTGCACGTTCTTTTTAAAAACAGGGGTAACTTAAGCTATTTTAAATAAATCAGGGACAATTCCAGTAGAAAACGAGGCATTGACTATAATTTCTAGAGGTGCAGATATAACATGTTTGGTAGCTTTTAAAATAGCAACTGGTATGCTGTAAGGCCTAGTAGACTTATTAGCATTTCGCACAATTATTTCATTTTCAATTTCAACTGTTGTTGTGGGAAATAGAAAGAAACTGTCTTCTGTCTTGAGGTGGGGCTGTGAGGTACCGAATGGAGGATTTATTTACACGAGGAATATTCTTTGTCAAATTATTTCCAATATTAGTACAGAAATTATTAAAAGCATCAGCCATTGACTTAGAATCATTTAATTCAACATCCTTAACAAGTAACTTATTTAATTTTTACCTTAGGTAGTTATCCACGGCTTAGATTTCATTCTTTATAAACGTTGAGAGAGTTGTATGAGAGGGATATGAACATCAATTATGCCTTTATGAGACTCTAGTGTAAAAGGAGTCAAACATTATATTAGGATCAGGATTAGCATGTAATACACCTTTCTCCGTTCGTTTTCCTTTTACTCGGAAGACGATGGCTCGTTGATATATCCTCTTTTTTCAGGTCAACTCCAATCTTTCGACCGAGCTCCACAACAATTTCGTTTGTATCTTCCCGCATGTCACTAGAAATCTTTGGAATACCCCGGATTTCCATGCAGTCTCGTCTCGAGTATTGTTCAAGTTCGTTAAATGATTCCTTTAAAGCTTTTAGCTGGTTTGTAGTATCCAGGATATATTTTTGTTAGTAGTTGGTAATAATTAGAGTTCGCAGTGGCGATAGACTTCTTCACTTCATCAATCGATCTGCGAAGAGGCTCTAAAGCCTCCTCCAACAAATTCTTGAATTCTTCTGTCGTTAGACCTCCCATGATGGTACGTAGATAAATTAGGACAACATATAACGCGAAAAAATAAGAAAAAAGAGGAAAATGCAGCTTTGATAAGCTAAATTCACTGTAAATTTAACGAAGCCCAAAAATTACCGCCATCTTTCTCGCTGACCGCAAGGATAGGGTGTAACACCAAAATAATACAAGATAAATAACAGGAAATAAACTGAAATGTGTCTTCGTGGATTTGTAGACACTATGGGTCAATTGTTCGTTCGAGGCTGGTTGGTTATTTGAGCATTACGTGTGAAAAAGAGTTTATAATTTCTCGATGAGAGCCGGCCGTCGATTAAGCGTCAAAAAAAATTTGTAGAAAATTTGGTTTTACACAATATGTCGTTTATTTGCGCATTTAGGATTCTTTAACCTAAGGGGAATGTATTGAGACCAAAAAAAGGGAGAATTTTGGCGTTAGTTACCCTTTAGGCAACTCGCGCCGGATTTGCGGGCAAAGATATTGATATATTAAGTAGGAAACAAGATTTGTTAACAGCGAAGAAACTTCCTTTGTAACTGACTGTCGACTTCAAAATGATCAGCACGACAAACTTCATGTTTGGGGAAATTGTTGAAGAATTTAACCAATGTCACTTGGAGAAAATTCAACTCAGATTAAGCAAGATTACCTCTAGTGGGTATCTTCCTTTGTTGTGTTTTAGCTAAAGAACGAAAACCGTTTTGTTAATTTTAACTACAGAAAAAAACAGTCCGACCCTTGTCTATTGCATATGGTAACTTTTAGTGATCTCAAAGGTAGAAAAGAATATAATTTATGCGTGAAAATACAACGACGCTGCGCGCGTCATAAACAGGTTAAAACTTTACGGAGGCACCTTAAAAGTTACCTAACCTTATGCAATATTACCTCATGCAATATTACGGAAAAATGGAAAAATCGACCCGCGACAGTTTGCGCGTTACATAACCTTATGCAATATAACCTTATGCAATATTACCTTATGCAATATTATAGAAAAATGGAAAAATGCACCCGCGATAAACAAAAGAAGCAATGAATTCGCGCCATTTGGTGGATTACAATTTTATTTTCTTTCGTGACAGGCGAAAAATTTGCTTGGTACAAATTATGCATGAAAACACAACGCCGCTGCATTACATAACCTTATGCGATATTATAGAAAAATGGAAAAATCGACCCGCTGCAGTTTGCGCCACGGGTAATTTAATTAGGAATGATGCTTACCTTTTAACGATAATGACAAACAATCTTTTCGTGATTGGCACCATAGAAATGCTACGCAGGAACTCTATCAATCTGCTCAATTCGACCGTCTCTGACATTCACAATTTTTCTGTGGATCACAATATGAGACTAAACCCAATTAAATGTCAAGAGATGTTAATTAACTTTATGTCATATCCTAACTTTACTCTAAGACCATTAGTTGTAGACAACAACGGTATAGAACATGTATCGACTTACAAGATTCAAGGAGTATTTATCGATAGCGACCTTAAGTGGAATAGTAATGTTGAGTACTTATATAAAAAAGCTTGCAAGTTTTTAAGTTTTCATTGTATTACAACTCGTTAATTCAGTAAGTTACTACAACAGAGTTTAATAAACTGTTATTATCATTATAATATTACCTATACAATATTACATTATGCAAGGTAGAATTACGTAACATTCGGCGGCATCTGGCAAAGTTTGTAAGGAATCGTCTGCCCTAAATAAGGGGTTCGCTTGAGATCATTTTAATGAGTTTTAAAAATATCTGACAGTGGTAACTCGCCGGAAACGCTTAAAAATGAGGTAAAACGCACGCGGGCGTTGAAGGCTTTCTTAGTTCGTTTCTTTCCTTTCCTAACTCTTTGTTTGAATTTACTGTTAAAACTGTCAACGAAAGAGAACAAATGTAAGAAAGAAAAGAGAACCCTTTTCTCAAAAGCGTGTTAAGTGCACGACAATTGCTTATGTCACATCTGATTTTCTCTCTTAGGCAGATAATTATCGAAATATTTCGATACCTAGAAGCAACTTAAGTCTATAATTACATAACTGATTAGCCTTGAAACTTACTCTGCCAGTCTTGCAGGCCAGAACGGTGGAATTGCACGGTTCCATCGAGTTCCATTTCGGAAAAAGAAAAAAAAAAACAGTTTGCAATACTTCTTTAATTACATTATTAACTAATATTATATTTATAGATATGTATATTAAGAGTCTGTTTATGACATATTGAACCTTCGTGCTTTGTTAGGTCGTTATGAAAACAGGTCACGTAACACGTTGTTATTTTCGGCAAAAATAATTCCCAAGGCCAAAATGGGCGGACAGTCAAGCTTAAAAGATTACACGAATCGTCGGAAAAGGATATAAATCTGTGTACACGTTATCCGGCGCGTCAGACATATAATTGATCATTGTCTTTTTGGGTTAAGTGGCACTGTATAAATCTGGCAAACCAGGGAGGCTCACCATCAATTAGATCCAATTGCAGGACACACCTCTTAGGCGATAACAGTGCTCGTTTCTCGACTTTGCGAAGCAGATTTTAAGATGTCTCACTCAAAATATGTAAGTGAATTGTAGTTTACATGGCTAATAGAATAGGCGGGTTAAGTGCCTCTCCAGAAAATCTTTTTCTCCAGACGGTTTTTGATAATTTTCGTCCATATTCAGGTTTTAGCTGATACCATGAAGATGAAATGGCTTATGGAGGGCTGTGTCATGACGAGCCAGAGCAAACCGGATGTTAAAAAATTCGTGGGGTTTGGTTGCTATGGTGTGACGTCATGATCCGGCTCAGTAGCTATCATCGCTTTCGATTTGTGGTTTCAACAGGGGAGCGTTCGGTGATTACCTTAACACCGTTGTGTACAACCTCCAATGGCGTCAATCCTGTTTATTTTGAGGGGCTGGATTTTTCTTTTGACTTTTCTTGAGGTTGAATTTCAGACATTACTCGCAAGAGCGGGAAATTTGTTCTCATTTCGATCAGGTGCTGTGCGGCATGGATGCCTTCGATATTCGAAGAGCAAAATAGCTGCACTCCACGAGCGATTCGAGGGACTGGTATCTCCTGAATTCCAAAATATGCGGCATTCCTGTAGGAAAATTCATGTCGAGTAGCCCTTTGGTGTCAAGCTTTCCAAAAGAATTTAACACAGTGCAACTCTCGAATCTTAAAAATGGCGGGCACTTGGATCGACGACTAGTTCACAAAGAAGAGGTATTCATAGCCTCTTCTTTCGGCGTTGTTTCCGCGATACTTCGGCAAAAACTAAAAGCGGGCGAAGAAGAAAAGTACAGTTGGTTGGTTGATGGCATCAACAGCCTAAATATTGGCCAAGTTAATGAAGATTGCCAAACAGCGACTGACACACGTGACAACAACAAGGACAAAATTCATGACCCTGTACTAACAGTATTTGGAGTCGATTCAAGGTCAGCCATATCCATAGAGGATATCGAGAAGAGTCAAGATGAAAATCTTAAGCTTAAGGCTGAACTTGAAGTTGCGCTTTCCCAGTTAGAGACCCTTCGAGATGAGGTGAAAAACGGCGGTCAATCGACGCTGAGCTCAGGCACACAGGACCCGGCAAAGGACAACCCGGACAGTACAGTACAAGCGATATGTGGACCTTGATCGGCGATGTTTGCGATAAGTTCCAGGTGCCTCTTGCATCTTTATTCGCCGATCAGGTGGACCAGAATGTTGAAGTGGCTAAAGTGATGAGCGATATCGCAGAACAGCTGCTGAGAAATTAAAAAAGACCCGAAGCAAGCCCTGGAAGCAATTGACTGACTGAGTGTGATAAGGAAAGTAAACAATATTGTTGCACATGAAAAGTAACTAAGGAATGTTACCAAAGAACAATGCACGAGTAAGAAAAGTCTGGTTCACTTTTCATTTTTTCAGCAGATCTACTTGTTCATTATCTGGATTGAAATCATTGCGTTGAAGTCCTGGCATAGTTGTATGCCTGAGTGCTTCTGGGATATATAACATAATAAGTATTTTGGTTCGCACATGGTAAATCGAAGTTCTAGTGAGTGTTATATATCCTCTTTGGTTCACCCAGGTTGAAGTCCTGGTATAATTGTATGCCTGAGTGCTTCTGGGATATATAACATGAGCAGTACTTTTGGTTCGCACATGGTATCGAAGTTCTAGCAAGTGTTATATATCCTCTCTGGTTCACCCAGGTTGAAGTCCTGGCATGATTGTATGCCTGAGTGCTTCTGGGATATATAACATAACAAGTACTTTGGTTCGCACATGGTTTTGAAGTTCTAGCAAGTGTAATATATCCTCTTTGGTTCACCCAGGTTGAAGTCCTGGCATAGTTGTATGCCTGAGTGCTTCTGGGATATATAACATAATAAGTATTTTGGTTCGCACAAGATATTGAAGTTCTAGCAAGTGTTATATATCCTCTTTGGTTCACCCAGGTTGAAGTCCTGGCATAATTGTATGCCTGAGTGCTTCTGGGATATATAACATAATAAGTACTTTGGTTCGCACATGGTTTTGAAGTTCTAGCAAGTGTTATATATCCTCTTTGGTTCACCCAAGTTGAAGTCCTGGCATAGTTGTATGCCTGAGTGCTTCTGGGATATATAGCATAATAAGTATTTTGGTTCGCGTGTGTTGGGTAAGACATGGTTATAGCCAACTTCAATCCTCTGGTTGGCTATCTACCAGCTCATATCCAATGCGTACTCGTGGAATAATTGTTAAGTATTTCTGTTAGATTATGGTATGGGAGAACCTGGAAAGTGATGTTATTCCCTCACGATGCTACCTTTCATTACTATTATCAGAATACCCTTTCCATCATAGCGGCTATTCGGCTATTTTTTTAACGTAAGAATACCCTCTTTGAATGAACAAACAAATAATTGTTCAATAAGTTCCAAATTTATTCATCATCCAATTTTCTTTTTTTTTTTCGTGGGGGGGGGGGATCATTTCAAATAATATGGAATTGTAATACGGAAACGTGGTGCCGAAAACAAAAAGCAAAAGGGGGCGAGAACCAATGATTCAAAAAAACAAAAAAAAAAACCGTAGCGTACTTATTCAACTTATGTAGTTCGGTCGATTAACACACTCGCAGGCATTCCTACTGATCGATAACGTTACCAAGTGTTTTCACTTCGCGTGTGAAAGCTTGCCTCAGTGGGAACTTTAGCATCATGTAGTGGGTGGGAGAGAGCGGGCTTTGGATGTGTCCTATTTCAGTCGTGTACTGGTTGAAATAAAAGAAAATGCAGTATGATAGACGGCTGGCTTTTAAAATATAAAGTGTTGCGACTTCAGCCTGGGAAATTGTTGAATACACTGCGATAATTTCGTACCGTGTAAAACGACCCGAAGTGTATACTGTAAAATTCTGGTTAGATTATCTACCTGCAGACAAAACAATCCGGTTATAGGCCCCCCGATAACCCCGCTTCCCCCCTCTGCTGGATGACAGTGCTAACTGGAAATTTTGCTTTAATATGACTTTAAATTAAAAACGAATTTAGATCAACATTACCATGGCTTGTTTCTAAACGCTTTTCAATCCGCTAAACCTACCCAAAACCCTTTACAAAGTTTTATTATATGGCTGCGATAGCACGCGCGCTCAGATTGGTTAATTAGCGGTCCGTAATCCCCCGGTAAACTCCCACGGGCATAGCAAATTTTTTCCGCCACGGTTTTGGTTTACAAAACCTAGCGAACTTAGTGACTTTCGCTGAAAGGAACTTCGTTAAAAAAGCAAGGAATTGAACAAAAAACGTATCTCTTCTTTAACTATGCGTTCTGAAAAACATTTCTTTTCTGAATTTTATTATCCTGACGAAATTGTGACGGAAAATGAAGGCAATGTATAAGTTCACTCTATTTCACGCGCTTTACCTATTTGAAGCCATATTATAAAAAAAAAAAAAAACTTAATAACCTTGTTTGCTAGGGCTTTACTGTAAAATTCCATAATTTCGGGCTGAAATTTTGATTTATGGACCTCGCCCAGAGGCTCGGTTCATAAAGCAAAAATTTCATCCCTCAGTCTGGAATTTTACAGTTAAGCCCTCGCGCCCGGTTATTAAGTAGTTAGTATTAGCCAAGGGCTTATAACCGAAATTTTACAGTATCAAAAATCTAACATGCTGAATTCGCACTCCTTCACGGTTTAAACGGCTAAATTTCGCCGTCAAACTCCGCAACGTTCTCATTTTGATCGACATACGCGTTTCGTCTGTAGTCGTAGCGTGAGCGTTGCGTGCATTAATCGAAGGCAAAAGTCGTGGCGTCCGGTTCGTCCCTTGTTCATTTCAGGCAGACTTAAAAAAGGGGGAATTTCGCGTGAGTGTTAAAAAATGACCCAAAAATGACGAAATCCGAGATTCGTTCAACAAAAAGAGTCTATTATACTCTTTCTTAGTATCGATTTGCTGGCACGTACGTATTTGTCTGGCGGTTTACGGTCCAGAAAATAGAGCGGTTTCAGAAAAGGAAAGCTGACTTGGAAAGTCAGCAAATAAAGTCGGCTCGTCCGCTTTCGCTTTTGTTCCTGGCCTATTGATAAAAATCAAAGAGCCAAAATACGTCATTCACTCCAAACGTGGCATACATTCACTGACACGTTTTTAATTACCAAAATAGAAATTTTAATTATAAACGCACACTCTCGTTTCAGGATTATAACACGCTCGCGCGAAAGTTCGCACTTTCAGCGTAACATAAATGATCAGTAGCAGGGATATTGTTACAATGGAATGTTGCAAGCTGCTGGACGTCAAGCTGAGATCGTGGAGTAAAACTCCTCGATCTCAGCAGGATTCAAAGCTCTTTTTTCGGTTGCTAAGAACGTCTGGCTCGTCATGAATGGTCATGCGTTCACCATCGAAGGAGAAGGCACCGGCAAACCTTACGAGTAAGTTTATGTGAAATAACGATCAACCTGTAAATTGTCCTTTTGCGTGGATGCATTGCTGGTCTAACCAAAGCAAATTTGGTTATTTCAGTTATGTTTCCTTTGGCTGTTTGTGCCATCTGCGTATGGCTGTCTTGGAAAAAGGGGTTTATAAATCTAAGCTTTATATAGTAACTCGTCCAGAGGTCATTGTGCGCAAGTCACTTATGTGATGAAAACGCACCAAAATAGTCATATGCTAGTGATTTCGTTAATGAAAGACCACAATATCGAAAATCCTCTCTATCTGAATATTTCAGAGGCAAACAAACGGGGACATTCTGTGTTACAAAGGGCGGACCCCTTCCATTTGCCGTTGACATAGTGGCACCGACTTTGAAGTATGGATTCAAATGTTTTATGAAGTATCCTACTGATATTCCTGACTATTTCAAGCAAGCATTTCCCGAAGGTCTGACATACGACAGGAAATTAACATTTGAAGATGGAGGGAGTGCCACGGCCACCGTGGAAATGAGGTGAGTAATTACTTACTACTTAACTGTTAATCAGCTTTTTTAACTTGCAGATTGAACAAAGATCTTTGAGTTACATCTGTGAATGATTGAAAACAAAAATCATTTAAATTTTCTTGCATAATCTGCAACACTACACAAAGATTTGGGCTCGATGTCAAAAAGTGAAAATTCACGACGGATTTCCATGATGAATATCATCATGGAAGCCTCAAAAGTGAAGTAATACAGCGACAACCGCTTGCTTTTCAAAAATGATTAGGCAAAATTAAAAATTGACCTAATTTTTTTATATTCGTCACTTTCTTCCTTTCAGGCTTATTTTTCTTTTAACATAGTAATCTAACCTGTTGATTTAGAAGTTTTTATTCCATAAAAACCTTTTTACCTCGTAAGGTGGACTCAAAATGTATGTTTTATTCATTTTGCGTTCTGAAATGCTTTCTACTTTGACAGCCTCAAAGGCAACACTCTTGTGCACAAGACCAATTTCCAAGGAGGCAACTTTCCCATCGACGGGCCTGTCATGCAAAACAAGACGCTTGGCTGGGAACCAACCTCGGAGAAAATGACTCCTTGTGATGGAACAATCAAGGGAGACACTATCATGTACCTTTTGGTCGAAGGAGGGAAAATGCTGAAATGTCGATATGAAAACAATTACAGGTAATTACGTTGGCTTCGACTGCTGTGTACAGACATGTAAACAGACTTGATCTTAACGGGTTTCTCTCCCGAGTCCCCAAAAAGGCACCAACTGTTATGTAACTTTGCAGTATAAATTCAGTCCATTGTTATGAAATTACGTAATAAGAAGCGGCGAACATAACTTATATATTCAGAAGCAGTGCACCCGACAGTTTAGAGTCACCTCCGAGGTTTGCACGTTTCTTCGTTATTCAAATTCGCTTAAATTTCCGAATTTTGTGATCGCTTAAGATCATAATTACAACTCGAATGCACTGTTCGGAAACTGTCTTTATCTTTGTGGTTACCAGGGCGTCGAAGTAGATGACTCAATATCTATAATTCCTATTTCAGCGAGAAATCATAGGTCATTCTTGATTTTTTTTTCCTCCAGGGCCAAGAAGGTGATACACGAGATGCCACCGAGCCATTTTGTGGATCTCCGCCTTGTGAAAACCAACCTGGATAAGGAAGGTTTGAAGTTTCAGCTGGAAGAATATGCAGTGGCAAGAATCCTCGAGGTTTGAGGATTACTGGGGAGTCACTATCATTGTGAGTCTCGACATTGTTTGTACAACATGAGATGAATAAAGAAGAGCGTTTTCAACCTCAAATGTACCTCACTCTTACATCTTTTTAAACTTTCGACTGATTACGAGGAGTTATGAAAGAAAACGAACCAAATCCCTGCTGTTATTATTCGTTGCTTGCAGAAAGTGCGTAAAGTTCGCTTTACAGTTGTCAAGGCCCAAATTTTTCCTACACTGACCTATGGTGATTACATAATTTTGATTTTAACTTTATAAATCATTCAGATCTGGAAGATATGAGGATTGGTGCCAAAAAGAAATTTTTAAAGCTCAGCTATCCCAGAAAACACTTCACTTCTCGACCTCCAGACACTTTACCAAGAAAAGATAATATGAGTTCAAGACACTTAAAACTTCCTACTCGTAAACACTTAATTGATTCATGCAGCTCTGCATAAATAAACTCTTCCCTTGTCTTGTTGGGCTTATTGAACGAGATGACCTCCATTGTTGAGCCAAGATTCGTATCACCCTAGTAAAATTAATTCACAAATTCCTCGCTTTGGCCAATAAGATTTTAAAATTTTGAAAAAGACAAAAACCTCGAGTATAAAATAGAGGATATTACATGGCTGCGCAGAGAAAAATATTCCACGAGTAAGCGAACATGTTTTCTCAAAGTCATTAATAATGCATGAGGTAATTAACTAATTGTGCGGCCTCATTTGGGTCACACGGATGCCCTTGATACCCGGTAAAGAACAGATCCAGACACGCGTGATTAGATATCAAAACACACGTGTTAGGATATCCAAACACGTGTGTTTGGAAATCAATTCCCAAAATAATGCAGTACTTGAACAAATGTTTATTAACTTCCAGGATTATGATAATCATTCTTTGTAGTTAACATTTGCGTTTACATTGTAATTTAAGAACATTCCAGAATTGAACTGATTTAACATTCCACGTACACTGCTTTCACCTTCCAAAAGTTCACTGCTAGTACTCGTGGTTTCCGTTACGCTACTAGATGTGCAAGGTTCAAGTGGTTTAGACACTTTAACACTCAAAATTGCAAATGGGACGCCGATGCAAAGGGTTACTGCTCTCAATTAAAAGCCGAATTTGTCAAAAAACACAACATCTTTCATGACACTGACTAACAACCACGCACAAGCGACAATAAAACAAAACAACACAAATACTGAATATTTACGTGGACGTTCTGTTTTTGTGTTTATTGTTAATAAAGTAAGCCCTTTTGAGGAGCCATTTCATAAACTCGAGCTTCATATTTCATCAGGATTTTCAAACACTTGAAAACAACAAAAACACTCGGCCTTCAGCCTCGTGCTTTCATCAGCTTTCTCGTATTTGGTAACCCTGATGAAACACTCGCCCTCTCTTATGAAATATTGCATCTTTACCGTGTGAAGATAGCACTTTTCACGTGAAAGGTTATAATTACTTAATGTTCATTGGTGTTTTGTATCATAGGTTTCGTTGAGGGATTTCATTCTTTATTCGATGCAAATCTCGCTCTGTCTCTACTTTCAGCTTGACAAGTGCAAACGTGAAAGCCAGAATTTTAAAAGAATGAAAACTAATTAAAGGCAACCATATTTTCACTCATGATCAAAGTATTACATTTTTATATCTCCAGTTTTACTGTCATAATGACTTAAATAATCAGTTCACGCGATTTGGCAGTGCTCAAACCCCTGTGACTATAATGCTATTTGGAGATGATTTACCAAAGTCAGTGAAGGAAATTTCTGAGACAAACAAAGTGGGTGTCAAAGTTTCATCCAAGCAGTCAGGATATTACCACAAGCAGCAAAGGAGATCAAATTTCTCTTATCACCAGCAGCACCAATATCAGAAGCCTTTTTCATGGAAAACTCAGGGGGTGGGGAGGGGATCTTCTCTAGACCCCAAAAGGAAGGGGAAATCTGAATGCCAATGATAATTGCTGCTAAGCCTCAAGACCACCTAAATTTGCAGGGGAGTCTTGATAATGATAATAATCACGCCAATGCATATAGCATATCATTTGTTGCTGGCAGATTAAAACATTAACACTGTAACCCACGCTACCCCTCAAGTGACAATTTATTTAAATGCCCCTGGGCCGGGGAGGAGTTCTTTATTCCATATCAACTGGGCGTCAGTGGTCTGAAGATGAATCTAAGCATCACATCAATTATCTTGAAAGTTTAGCATGTTTTCTTGCCTTGAGAGCATTCTGCTCAGATATTCAGAATTCTCATCTGAAAGCCATGATTGACAATACCACTGCTATATCCTATATTAATAGCATGGGTGGTCAAAGTGTCTTATGCAATGGAATTAACCGGGAATTATGGTTATGGTGTGTTAACACAACATACAATATACGGGTAACACTGCAATACACATTCCTGGGAAACAAAATATACTGGCTAATAAAGAGTCAAGGGTAAAGAAATCTTTTATTGAGTAGAAACTTAATCCCAAATAGTTTGAATTCATAACATTCCTTTGAGGAAAGCCTTCAATAGACCTGTTTGCTTCCAGGTTGAACTATCAATTAAAACCTTTTGTTTCCTGGAAACCAGACCCAGAGGCGAAGACTATTGATGCCTTCTCTCTTGACTAGATCGATCAACATTTTCATACCTTTCTTCCATTTGCTCTCATCAACAGGGTACTTCAAATTGTTCCAATGTGGACAAGTCAAGTTTGGTTTCCCAGACTTCAACGTCTTTTAATAGATCATTCACTTGTCCTTCCCAAGCATCCATGGACCTTGATCCTTCTATTCAGACAGGAAAAAGCACATCCTCTTCAAAAGACACTAACTCTTCTCGCATGCAAGTCATCAGGAACCCTCACACAGCAAGAGGCATTTTGCAAAAAGCTGCCAAAACCATCTCGCACTCTTAGAAAGGGAGTACACAGAAGGAGTATTCCATTTACCTCAAGAAGTTCAAGGCCACTCCAACACAAGCTTTAGATTTTATGATGGATCTTTTTAAACCAGGCCTGGGCTACAGTGCTACGAACACAATTAGATCTTCCTTATCTCAGGTATTACACATCTCTTTAGGAGTTTCATTTGGAGAACTACCAATTATGAAGCACTTTCTTCAAGGGGTTTTTCAGCAAAAACCTGCTTTACCAAGATACACTGTCACCAGGGACCCCTCTAGGTTGTTAAACAATTTGAAGAAGTACTTTGACTCCAGTTAAGGAATTAACATTGAAATTGTTAACAATAAAAAATTGCTGCAATGTTATCAGCACAGAGAGGTGCCAAACTCTCCAATTGTTGGACGTTTAAAACTTGTTGTTGGACGTACTCAATTGGAGACAAACTTAAGCAAACCAAACCTGGACTCGAGCTGGAGTTCCCAGGTTATCCTTCAGACGCTAATCTCTGTGTTGTTGTTAGTATAAAGGAATATTTAGGACGTACCTAACACTTTGGTAAGGGTATTACAAGTCTATTTGTTACATATGTTAAACCATACAAAGCAGCTACTAAGAGTGCTATATCTCGTTAGATTAAGAGCACTTTTGGTATTGACATAAGTCGTTTTAAAACTCATAGTGTTAGGGCATCACCAACTAGTGTAGCTGCACTGGCTAAGGTACTTCTTGATACCATTCTCAGAACTACTGGTTGGTCAGGACACTGTACCTTTGCAAAGTCTTACTAAAAACCAATTCAAGAACATGAGAATTTGGCGGAAGTTAAAGCCTGATGGTAATTCTTATGAGTCATCCTAAGGTATTAGGGATCACATGCCCACCCTTACTTGCGTATGAAATAAACCCACCCAATTTATAATATTTTTCTCCTTTCAAAGTTGATTTCACAATCTCATGTGATCCCTAGCAACTCATGATGACTCAACTGAATTCCCATCAAACTTCAACTTACAGATAAGTCTCGTTTCACTCTCAATTTATTGAGCTCCTTATTTAAGAGGCTGTCTCTCTTATTTCCAACCGGTCAATTTCGCGTCAAAAATAATTTTACCTGAAACTCTGTCAACAGAAAGACTTTACCTAGGAAATAACTGAATTAGATTTGGTTTGATTCAAATAATTTTTTGACCGCACTAGGGGCCATAATTATTTCCCAGTCCGTAGGGACCGTCGCAACGTCTCGGAAATTGAAAAATAGGCATATTCTGAACATTTTAAAATATTTGATTCGCATAGTTAAGCCACAAAATTTATATCAGATTGCTTAGAAACCTTTCTAGTTTGCCAAGAAAGTTAGAATTTGCCCTCTAAATATTCTGAAAAGGCGAATTTTAGCATATTCTGACCACTAGAAATCGCCATAAGCCGATGGCCGTAAATAACCTTGATTTAGACGTTAAGTTTTGGGATTTGGGACCTGGTTGACGACTCTATCCTACATTTCCGTTGATTTAAGACCTTTAAAGGCAAAAATATGCAAAAACCCCACTAGTTTTCGATTTTTCACAAGTTATGACCGTTTAAATCAGCGCATGTACGAGCATTCGCGATTTTTTCGCCTACAATGACCAAAATCCAACCACTAGGGCAGATTTCGTCATAAATACAGCTTACCCGCTTTGCAGCCCGGCTTCATGGCTCACTTCAGAATTTTTTCTAATAACCAGATTGGTAAAATCCATGATGACCTCAACAAATAGCGAGGTATTGCCTTCGAAAAGTAGGCGGCATCCATCGTGATTTGTGGTATCAAAACAATGTCGGAATTGGCCACATTTCGCGGTGAATCACCCATTTAACATCGCTACAGAGCTGAATTTTTTTCCAGAGTCAGAATGTAAACTCTCCATGTCTGGAAGCTTAGAGGGAAAGGAAGGTTTTAGGCTTCTGAAGTGAAGAAATAATCGCTTAAATTTAGATCACGATGATTCAGCTCGATATTATACTGTTTTCACAAAGGTCCGCACAAAAGAGAAGACCGCTGATAGCTTGTGCCGTACGTTGTGCCTTATGGTTTTGTTTTGTATCCCAATTTACACCCCAATGTAATAATTGGGGAGAAAAGTTTTGGATGAAAAGAATAAATGCTTTTTACCTGGAGTTTGATCATATTATATAATTAATAAATCAATTTCAAATATCCTGAGCTTGCTTCTCTCTGTTCCGCGTCGATTGTGTCCACAGATCAGCAACCTGTCAATAGCCGAAGAAATCGGCTACCAACGTGATGAAGACTTTGACACATTATTCGTATGAACAGATTTTATAAGTGTTGCTTTTGGTAAATTTTCTATCGTTTTCATCAAAACATTTCACTGACTACTAGATATTATAATATATTACACTATAACAACGCCGTCAGAACTTGATATCGGAACTAAAGGTAGATTGTATCTGTAGAGCATATTCTACACTTTCAGCCACTGTATAAGACATTGTTTACACAAGTCTACTGAGAAACACATTGACAATCACTAATCACGTCCGACAGTCTGTCTATGAGGATCTGTTTTTTGTCTCTCAATTTTACAGGGACCTCAAAATGACTACAGATGGCTCTCAACAAATCCATATTGAACTTCTGAAGTGTGTTACTGTGGTAACGTTCACAGAGATCATACGTGTCGTAGCAGATTGGATGTGAGACTTTGATCTCTTTGTTAACTTTGTCGGCCACATCTTGTCTCTCGGAATTTTCCTCGACGCATTGGACATCTTCCTCCTCATCCAGCGGTATCCCGATCACACCCTGATGTTTTCGTCGCATTGTTGTTAGCCGGGAGAAAAAGCTCTGAACTTGGCTCTTTGTCAGCCACTGTTGTGGAAGCTACTAACTGAAATGCTCAATCTTATTTATACGGAGAGTGTTCTCTGATTCGTCGACTATGCTCACTTCAGCTGTTGTTCCTTTCACTGGGTGTTGCGTCAATGCATCTCTCATGTCCTAGAGGACTTCATTGGATAGAGGATACGATCGCAAATGTCTTTACCAGACTGCGGCTCTGAGTAGTGATAACTATCAACTTCAACCCCAACTCCTTTTGCGACATCTCTCACAGCGGTTACTCGGGAGCTGTTGTGATAGCAACCGGCTTCATCTGACCTTAGATGGACTTTCTGCAGCAAAGGATTCTTGACTTTCAGCTGCTTTAGAAGATCTTCGAGAATTGACGTAACTGCATACCAGTCCTGAGTACACTGATCAAAGAGGTGAGCGTACAAGATGACTTCCTTCGTGTTAGACATACGTGACCTCGGCGTACTCTCTCAATTTTCTGATAGGGGATGTGTTGCAAAGGTTGTTAAACTCTGACTCTATTTGGGGATAAAAGGGCGAAAATCGATGCCTGCTCGTTTTTATATCAACAACACAAAAGGTCTTTTAAAATTTTTAAATTTCAAAAACAGAAGGAATGTTATCTTGCATCGGCATAAACATTGCTGTCAAATTACTCTCCAAGTTTATTTATCTAGTATATCGCCTTGCGTGTATGACATAAAAAAATGCTTTTGTAAACATGTAGATGTAAGAGGTTTTAACCGATATGACCGATTGTGGTGTAGGCGAAAAAACCGCGAATGCTCGTACATGTGCGGATTCAAACGGTCATAACTTTTGAAAAATCGAAAACGTACAGGGGTTTTTGCATATTTTTGCCTATGAAGGTCTAAAATCAACGGCTGTGTAGGATAGAGACGTCAACCTGGGAAATAATTATGGCCCCTAATGCAGTCAAAAAATTATTTCGAATCAAACCAAATCTAATTTAGTTCTTTCCTAGGTAAAGTCTTCCTGTTGACAGAGTTTCAGGCAAAATTATTTTTGACGCGAAATTGACCGGGTGGAAATAAGAGAGAAAGCCTCTTAAAACGGTCGGAATTTGCTCAATGAACTAATTTGATAATTGGCTGTCACTCTAATTAAATCACTGAGTGTTTGGAGTCAGCAGGGCGAAGAAAATTAATAAATTCCAGATGTTTATTATATTTTTCTGCTTCCAAACATTATTAAATGAAATCAAGCGGAGTTTTTGATGGTCTGATCTGGACTGAGCAATATCAAACAAGAAACAAAGTACTTTTGATCAATTTCAGAAAGCTTTCAAACAAGAGTTTTGAAATGAATATTGACGAACCCCTAAATAAACGAAAATCAAATTGAAATGCTTTTTATACACCTTACATATCACACAGTTTAAGAATACAAACTCGACATTTACCTGCGACCATCAAAATCAACTGGACAAGCCCAGCTTGATATATTGCGTGACGTGATTGTGCAAACTTTTCTCTTTGTCATACGACCTGTTTCGCAGGTTCTATAAGTTGGAACCAAAATTAGTTCATGTAACGAATTAGAATCGAAAGTTATTCCAATGGACTGAAGAATTTTACATTTTAATGAGAATTTTAACTTTTAAAAGGGTTTACTTGATTCATGGAAAGCAAAGATTTGAGTGGCTTTGGGTATTTCAGCCCTAATTTGGAACCAGAACACCTGAGAAGACACTGGAAATGTAGTAAAAGTATTTTTTAGCATCCAGAGCAAAAAGAAGAATGTGAGGCAGTGAAGGGAGACTGAGTTTCCAACGCCATTTGTCGTGAAAGCTGCCACCTGCTTGTTATTGAACTCACTAAAATTTACCTGGAAGGCATTAACTTTCTTTTGTCGCGAAACTCCTGGATTTTAAAACTTTGAAACGACGTACGATGAATCCTGAAACTGGAGTTTGAGTCCATTGGTAAACTATGCCAGCTGGTCTCATGTGCAGATCAAGCTCCGAAGAAATTTGACAGTTTTGAAGTTTTAAGTGGATGCAAAAATCGAGACAAAAATTCGTCATGCCTCATTTGATTTTGTCAAGAGAATTCTGGTTTTGTCTGCTATTGCAGATAGCCCGGATAGGCACTTACGAACCAATTTTTAGTTAAATGGTAGCCTGCACTCTCGATAAATTGCAAATATATTACCCATGTGATCAGACTACAACTTTAATTCCGAAAACTTCAGAAACATCTCTAGTCAGTCTGGCTTTCTTTTACTGCCTCACATTTTTCCTTGTGCTGTGACTGTTAACAAGTACTTTCACCGCATTTCCAATGTTTCTTAAAGAGCTCGGATGTTTAGAACATACCGATAAGTGTTATATTTTTTTCCATATTGTGGCCAAAATGACCAGTGGCTCTGCATTGTCTGCAGATTGCCAGACTCTAGACGTCTTGGTAATTGTTAAGGTGTTATTTCGGATCCCTCAACAGGTAATAATCGTAAAATTAGAAAATAAGATTGAGTTCGATTTAATAGTCTCCACTTTTGTTAAGACGTTGACATTAATGTTGATTTGCATCTGAAAATATGCTGAGAGTTCCAATAGTTCGGAATAGAAACATTTTAACTTATCATAGGGTTTACGAACGACTTGTAACAGGAGTAATTTCTTCGCTCTTGTTCAAAAACTGTTTAATGTGATTATTTTAGAAAATCAGACTGAGTTATTTTTGCGACTGGACGCAATAGTCTCCACTATTGTTATGACGCTTCGTACCAATGTTGATTCGCATCAGAAGAAGCAAAGATTTATTGCAACAATTTTAATAGTTCGAATGGAGTAGTTTGTTCACATGTAATTCTTGCGTATACTGTACGACTCGCTATAATAAATGCGGTAGAACTGGAACGAAATGGCTGGTTTTTTTTTTTTTTTTTTAACCTTTATTGAGGAATGTTGTGTTGTGATTGAAAAGAACATCGACAAAAAAGCTTGCAAATAGAATTAGTTACCAAATATGATACAAAGGATGCTTAAAAGTAATGTTTGGTAAGGGGGTCCAAATCTGCGAAGGGGGGGTCCATATCCGCTAGCGGATTTGGACCGGGGGTCCAAATCCGTGGGGGGTCCAAATTCGCTGTGACACCGGCATACCAGGAGAGAAATCAGGGCTTAAATACCCAAAGCCACTCAAATCTTTGCTTTCCATGAATCAAGTAAACCTTTTTAAAAGTTAAAATTCTCATTAAAATGTAATTCAGTCCATTTTAATAACTTTCGATTCTAATTCGTTACACTAATTTTGGTTTCAATTTGAAGAACCCGAAAAACAGGCCATATGGCAAGGGGAAAAATTTGCACAATCACGTCACGCACTATATCAAGCTGGGTTTGTCCACTTGATTTTGATGGTCGCAGGGAAATGTCGAGTTTGTCGCTCAAAACCGTTGTGATCCATATGAGCGTAACATCATTAGTGATGGGAAAAAATCTACGGAAAGAGGGTTAGTTCATCGGGTTCCGTATACTAAATCTCGGGAGAAACTCCAAGAATTATTTCAGAGTGTATGCGTGTTGTTTTGTAAATATAAACACTGCAACCTATTTTAACTTGTTTTTATGTCCTTTTAAGCAACGCGATATGTTTGTTGTGACCAGAGTGCCAAATTTCATTCTTTAATTTTGATCTTCTCCACACTGCGTAGGTCATGACCTGATATTTCAACGTAAATTATCGAGAAGGCGCCTTCCGATCACTTTTGTCTACTTTGTAAGTCACGCAAGCGCGCAAGCGTTACGAACGATCACGTTTACGCAACGTTTTAGGACAACTCGGCATCTAATCTCCATTCAGTTGCTGTGAAAACCTAAAATCCTCAACGTGGAAGATAAACGAACGAAGTTTGAACGGTCAAAAGGAGATCTTGGTCAATTCTAAGAATCATATAAATGATCTTTGACACGAGCGCAATTGAGCAAACACATGGATTTGCGTTGTTTTTAAGAAGTTGGTGGATGAAAGCTAGAGATATACCCGCGGGTTTGAGGCAATCTGTGACCTCATTGGTGTATAATCTATGCACTGATATACTTTTTCAGTCCGATTAACGCCTACATTTTGAGAATTCTTTCGTTCAAAGTAGTAAATTTTTGATATGCAAATAACGGTCAAAGAGAAGGGTCTCCTCTGATCACGCTGGTATGAAAAATATTCAGCTGATGTTTCCATATTTTGTCTGTGAACTAACTGAATACACCTTGTAACTTGCAGCAAGATAGAAATCCGTGAGCTACATTATTGTTGCAGTCGCTGCACGCTGGACAAAATCTTTGAAATTTACATTATCGATCGCTGTCCACAGGGGTGGTCTGGCCAAAAATCATTTTTGGCTTGTGGCGACGCAAAAAAAGAGAATTGGTGAACAACTAAACTTTTTTTGAAACATGTGTCCTAAACCCTTTTCATGGGCAAAAAATAAAAGAAAACGTTTTTCCGACGGGAAGTCGAGAGGACCGCTCTTAGCGAGAGTGGCACTTAAATGCACCACTACGTGCACCAGTTTGGAGGATTCCCCCTAAAAAAAATTTACCCGTTTCCGCCCCGCTTTATGTAACCATGCAGCAAATTATACAACTACATGGTGTATCTGTCGAAGCTGGAGTTAAACAAGTCTGCTAGGTGAAATCCCCTTATCACACTGCAAAATAGGGGATTTTGTATGTACAAGTATAATTCAGGTATGTCTAACAGACAATTTCAAAAAGGTACGTGACGGATTTTCGTTAATTGTACCGCTGCAATCCAGTTTGTAAAAAATATTCTTTATTTAGATTTCAGTGATGAATTTCATTTCTATAAAGTTTGAATTTGGTGTGATAATATACAGACCTTGCTGAAATATACTTCTTGAAAAGTTTATTTTTTATGTTGATGAGACCCTTAAATTGGTGGTTATCCATGGCTAAGATTTCATTCTTTAAAATGTGTCTTCGTGGATTTGTAGACACTCAGGATCAATTGTTCGTTCGAGGCTGGTTGCTTATTTGAGCATTACGTGTGAGAAAGAGTTTATAATTTCTCGATGAGAGCTGGCAGTCGATTAAGCGTCAAAAAAAATTTGTAGAAAATTTGGTTTAACACAATATGTCGTTTATTTGCTCATTTAGTATTAGAGTTAACCTAAGAGGAATGTATTGGGACAAAAAAAGGGAAAAATTTGGCGTCAGTTACCCTTTAGACAACTCCCGCCAGATTTGCGGGCAAAGATATTGTAATGATCGTTGCAGGAATAAATTTTCGTGCAATATGTGTTCGCCCAGGGAAATTGCATGGGGCTGATATTTACATTGGAACATCAAGGTAGAAATTATGGAGTGGACGTAACTGAAATTGGGTTAGTCCATTCAAGTTTTCGACCGTGCGTGATCTGGACGAGAGCATAAGGCGTCAACATAGAAAACAAACATGGCGGATCGACAATTCGCTCTCAGACAGTATGAGAACAATGACATCATTTAAAGATTTTAAGACAGCTAAAAAGAAAAAGAAAATGAACTTTCAGTAGTAGTTTTAATGAATGAATATTTAATTGATTTAAATATTTTTCTTTCTCGAAGATATTAGCTCAATAGAGCTGCTCAGATAATTCGACTTGAAATAAAGTGTAGGTATGATAAGAATACATGAAAGTCATATATTTGTACTGCGGAAAATACATTTTAAGCAAATGAAGATCATCGCAGTATATACTCAACTTAAGCAGTTGAGAAATAAGGCCTGAAAAAAATTCAGGCCTGAACGGGAATCGAACCCATGACCTCTGCGATACCGGTGCAGCGCTCTAACCAACTGAGCTATCAAGCCAACTGGGAGCTGGTCAATTGTGAGTTCGTTATATACCCGTAGATGGAGAAGGTGTGATAAGAATACATGAAAGTCATATATTTGTACTGCGGAAAATACATTATTTCTCAACATTATTACATTATTTCTTATTTCTCAACTGCTTAAGTTGAGTATATACTGCGATGATCTTCATTTGCTTAAAGTGTAGGTATGTATGTATGACACGATCACACAATTGTAATTTAAAAATGTGTATAGAAGGATACAGTTTTTGGATAAGTAGACTCTTGGGTATCAAGCAACGATACTCGTGATATCCAAAGGTCTTCTGCGCCTGAAAAAGAAGTCGACAGAAGAGAAAATACTGGGGTAAGGTAGCAAAAGACAACAGTTTCAAAAGTTTACGAATGCTTAGATATCGATCTCGACGAAGTTCTGTTTTATGACGAAACGTTTTGGAAGAAAGAAGAGAGATCATCCGAATGGGATTCATCGTGTTTCCATCAGTAGAATTCCTAAAGATCTGGAGGAGCGTTTAACATATTTGTCCCTTTCCTATTGTCAATAAATTTTAAGTTTGAGGCAGGAATCAAGATGTGTTACCAGCGAAGAAACTGCCTTTGTAACCGACTTTCGACTTCAAAATGATCAGCACGACAAACTTCACGTTTGGGGAAATTGTTGAAGAATTTAACCAATGTCACTTGGAGAAAATTCAACTCAAATTAAGCAAGATTACCGCTAGTGGGTATCTTCCTTTGTTGTGTTTTAGCTAAAGAACGGAAACCGTTTTTTTTAATTTTAACTAAATAAAATAACAGTCCGACCCTTGTTTATTGTATATGGTAACTTTTAGTGATCTCAAAGGCAGAAGAGAATACAAATTATGCATGAAAACACAACGCCGCTGAGTGCGTCATAAACAGGTTAAAACTTTACGGAGGCACCTTAAAAGTTACATAACCTTATGCAATATTACCTCATGCAATTTTATGGAAAAATGGAAAAATCGACCCGCGACAGTTTGCGCGTTACATGACAAGGTATGCAATATTACCTCATGCAATATTATGGAAAAATGGAAAATCGACCCCCGACAGTTCGCGCGTACAGGTCACTCGACAACACATGCTCTTCTATTCGTGTTAGAAGCCATTTACGAGGCAGTAGCTTGTGCTGATCTAGGAGCCCGGGTCTTCTTCGCTGACCTTTCGAAAGGCTTTGATATAGTTGACTAAGTTGCGAATTACAGGTTCATCCCGCGATCATTAATTGGATTTCTGCGTTGCTAACAGACAGACAGCAGGCCTTAAGAATAGGTGCAACATTTTCAGATTGGAAATTCCTCAAGGGAGGTGTGCCTCAGGTAATTTAATTAGGAATGATACTTAGTTTTCACAATAATGACAAACAACCTTTTGGCTGATTTGCACCCGAGAGTCAAGTTTGTGGATGACACGTCTGCCATAGAAATACTACTCAAGAACTCTATCAGTCTGCCCAATTCGACCGTCTCTGACATTAACAATTTTTCTGTATCACAACATGAGACTAAACCCAATTAAATGTAAAAAGATGTTAATTAACTTTATGTCATATCCTAACTTTACTCGAAGACCATTAAATGTGGACAACAACGGTATAGAACGTGTATCGACTTACAAGATTCTAGGAATATTCATCGATGGCGACCTAAAGTGGAATAGTAATGTTGACTACATATATAAAAAAGCTTGCAGGTTTTCAAGTTTTTACGTTTTCATTGTATTATAACTTGTTAATTCAGTAAGTTACTGCAAGAGAGTTTAATAAACTGTTATTATCATTATAATATTACCTTATACAATATTAGAATTACGTAATATTCGGCGACATCTGGCAAAGTTGTTAAGGAATCCTCTGTCCCAAATAAGGGGTTCGCTTGAGATTATTTTAATAAGTTTTAAAAATAACTGCCAGCGGTAGCTCGCCGGAAACGCTTAAAACGCACGCGGGCGTTGAAAGCTTTCTTAGTTCGTTTCTTTCCTTTTTTAACTCTTTGTTTGAATTTACTGTTAAAACTGTCAACGATAGAAAACAATTGTAAGAAAGAAAAGGGGAATCTTCCTCAAAGGCGTGTTACTTAAGCGACAATCGCTTATGTCACAATCTGATTGTCTCTCTTAGGCAGATGATCATCGAAATCTTTCGATACCTAGGAGCAACTTAAGGTTATAGTTACATAACTGATTAGCCTTGAAACTTACTCTACCGGTCTTGCAGGCCTGAACTGTGGAATCGCTCGGTTCCATCGAGTTCCATTTCGGAAAAAAGAAAAAAAACAGTCTGTAATACTTCTTTAATAACATTAATAACTGATGTTAGGTATATTTAGAGTCTGTTTATGCCATATTGAACCTTCGTGCTTTGCTAGGTCGTCATGAAAACAGGTCACATAGAACGTTGTTATTTCCGGCAAAAATAATTCCCAGTCAAGCTTAAAAGATTACACAAACTGTCGGAAAAGGGTATAAATCTGTGTACACGTTATCCGGCGCGTGAGACATAATTGATCATTGCCTTTTTGGGTGGAGTGACACTTTATAAATTTGGGAAACCAAAGAGGTGTACCATCAATTTGATTCAATTGCAGGACACACCTCTTAGGCGGTAACAGTGCTCGTTCCTCGACTTTCCGAAGCAGATTTTAAGATGTCTCATTCAAAATGTGTAAGTGAATTGTAGTTTACATGGCTAATAGAATAGGCGGGTTAAGTGCCTCTCAAGATAGAAAATGTTTTTCTCTTGACGGTTTTTGATAATTTTTCCAATGTTCAGGTTTTAGCCGATACCATGAGGATGACGTGGCTTATGGAGGGCTGTGTCAATGGTCATGCGTTCACCATCGAAGGAGAAGGCACCGGCAAACCTTACGAGTAAGTTTATGTGAAATAACGATCAGCCTGTAAGTTGTCCTTTTGCGTGGATGCATTCCGTTTGTGTCATCTGCGTATGGCTGTCTTGGAAAAAGGGGTTTATAATCTAAGCTTCATATAGTAACTCGTCCAGAAGTCATTGTACGAAAGTCACTTATGAGATGAAAACGCACCAAAATAGTCATATGCTGGTGATTTCGTTAATGAAAGACTACCATATCGAAAATCCTCTCCATCTGAATATTTCAGAGGCAAACAAACCGGGACATTCCGTGTTACAAAGGGTGGACCACTTCCATTTGCCGTTGACATAGTGGCACCGACCTTGAAGTATGGATTCAAATGTTTTATGAAGTACCCTGCTGGTATCCCTGACTATTTCAAGCAAGCATTTCCCGAGGGTCTAACATACGACAGGAAATTAACATTTGAAGATGGAGGTGTGCCACGGCCACCGTGGAAATGAGGTGAGTAATTACTTACTATTTAACTGTTAATCAGCCTTTCAACTTGCAGATTACACAAAGATCTTTGAGTTACATCTTTGAATGATCTAAAACAAAAAACATTTAAATTTTCTTGCATAATCTGCAACACTACACTACTGAAAATTCACGACGGATTTCCATGATGAATATCATCATGATGTTTTATTCATTTTGCGTTCTGAAATGTTTCCTACTTCGACAGCCTCAAAGACAACACTCTTGTGCACAAGACCAATTTCCAAGGAGGCAACTTTCCCATCGACGGGCCTGTCATGCAAAACAAGACGCTTGGCTGGGAACCAACCTCGGAGAAAATGACTCCTTGTGATGGAACAATCAAGGGAGACACTATCATGTACCTTTTGGTCGAAGGAGGGAAAATGCTGAAATGTCGATATGAAAACAATTACAGGTAATTACTTTGGCTTCGACTGCTGTGTACAGACATGTATCTGACTTAATCTTAATGGGTTTCCCTCCCGAGTCCCTAAATAGTCACCCTCTGTTATGTAACTTTGCAGTATAAATTCAGTCCATTGTTATGAAATTACGGAATAAGAAGCGGCGAACATAACTCATATATTCAGAAGCAGTGCACCCGACAGTCTAGAGTCACCTCCGAGGTTTGCACGTTTTTTTCATTCGCCAAATTCGCTTAAATTTCCGAGTTTTGTGATCATAACTTTTTAACAGCATCGGATTACAAAACTGCAAAGCTGGATAAAGGTCCATTTGTGGACATTTCTCTGAAATTATTCTGATCGCTTACGATCATAATTACAACTCGAACGCGCTGTTCGGAAGCTGTCTTCATCTTTGTGGTTACCAGGGCGTCGAAGTGCATGACTCAATATTTATACTTCCTATTTCAGCGAAAAAATCACGGATCATTATTGATTTTTTTTCCTCCAGAGCCAAGAAGGTGATACACGAGATGCCACCGAGCCATTTTGTGGATCTTCGCCTTGTAAAAACCAACCTTGATAAGAAAGGTTTGAAGTTTCAACTGGAAGAACATGCCGTGGCAAGAATACTCGAAGTTTGAAGATTACTGGGGAGTCCCTATCATTGTGAGTCTCTCTTGTACAGCAACATGAGATGAATAAAGAAGAGCGTTTTCAACCTCAATTGTTTGTCGGTTTTACATGTCTTTTAACTTTCGATTGATTATGAGGAGTTATGAAAGGAAACGAACCAAATCCCTGCTTTTATTATTCTTTTCTTGCAGAGAGTGCGTAAAGTTCGCTTCACAGTTGTCAAGGCCCAGATTTTTCTTACACTGACCTATGATGATTACATAATTTTGACTTCAACTTTATAAAATCATTCAAATCTGAAAGAAGATATATGAGAATTGGTGCCAAAAAGAAAATTGCAGCTCAGCTATCCCTGAAAACACTTCACTTTTCGACCTTCAGACACTTCCCTGAGAAAAAATAATGTGAGTTGAAGAAACTTAAAACTTCCTACACGTAAACACTAAATTGATTCATGTAGTTCTCCATGAATAAACTCTTCCCTTACTGGACTAATTGAGCGAGATGACCTGCATTATTGAGCCAAGATTCGTATCACCTTAATAAAGTCAATTCACAAATTCTTCGCTTTGGCCAATAGGATTTTAAAATTTCGAACAAGACAAAAACCTCGATTATGAAATAGAGGATATTACATGGCCGCACGGAGATAAGAAATTTGTCTTCCAGTCTTTAAAAACATTGCACGAGTATGCGAACATGTTTTCTCAAACTCATTAATAATGCACAAGGCCTCATTTGAGTCACATGGATACTTCTTGATATCCGATAAAGAACAGATCCAAACACGCGTGATGAGATATCCAAACACACGTGTTAGGATATCCAAACACGTGTGTTTGGAAATCAATTTCCAAAAGAATGCATTACTCGAACAAATGTTTATTGACTTCCAGGATTACAATCATCATTCTTTGCAGTTAAAATTAACGCTTACATTGCAATTCAAGAACATTCCAGAATTTAACTGATCTAACATTCCACGCACACTGCCTTCACCTTCCAAAAGTTCACTGCTAGTGCTCGTGGTTTCCGTTACGCTACTAGATGTGCTAGGTCCAAGTAGTTTAGACACTTTAAGTGTGTCTCTGTAAGAGCGGTCCGATCGATTTTGCTTTTTTGAGACACGAATTTCGCTCATTTCTTGTGTGTCATAAGACATTCATGTACCTATACTTAAACCACAATCCGTTTGATCGGATCTCTTTAATCTCAGTTGTAGTCCTGAAAAAAATATCAGGGGGTCCTTTGAACCATCCACTTCATCTCGCTAGAAGTCAAAGTTGCCTGCACTCATTCTAAGGTTCGTGCGATTTTACGACGAATTGTCAATTCCGGTGTGTTACGCGCGCGACTTTTGATTGAAAAAACCTGCAGGCACCATAACTTAAAAGAACGTGTCAGCTGAATGAATCAAATCTCTATCATTTTGCATACAATCTTGGGAAGAGCAAAAATGACTAAGAACAAACATTCTAAGTATAGTGTTCATTCCGTGCAATGGAGCAAAAATTGAAGGTTCTGACAGAAAAGAAACCTTATTTTATACCACTGATGTCAAGCAAAATTTCATATGGGTACCCGGTTAAAAATATGTTGATAACTCTATTAAGAACAAGTCTCTGTAAGAATAAAACATCTTGGGAAATGAAAATTTTCAACCCTCCTTGAAATTTTGTATTCAGTTAGGCACTCAGGGGGGATGCACAAAAATGCCCTTTTTAAAGGTCGCAGCACTCTTGTTGCCATGGTAACAGCGACTGCTTGTTTGAGGCCTGAGGCTTCATTTTCATACAAAAACGTCGCAAAAAAGGAGTGACATGTTTATTTCTCTATCTCAAGCTAAATACAACATTACAAATTGGCACTTCTACCATAAATAGTAACATGATTTTTCTTCACTTCGATGTATTTCATTTTCCCTGTGAGTGAATGTGAAGACACCAATAGATTATTCATCTCGGTACAGTTTCGGTCATTTTTGTTGTGGGGTAAAACAGGGAAAACGTTTATCTGAATTTCTCCAAAAGTACACCGATTCTGGAACTGAAACTACCCACCTAGCTGGTTGTAATATTCTAGTTTTTAAATATGCAAAAATCTCTGCGGACCTGCCTCTACTTTTTACAGGGGCAATTCGCAAAAAAAGCTCAAAATCAGATACTGCATAATTTGGCGATGTTTACATCTAATGTTCTTAACAACAAACGTTTCAGACAAATGAAAACCAACTTTTAAACAACTTATTAGCCACACGTAAATTGCAACTTGTCACTTGAATGAAACTCCCCATGGTTAATATGTAATCTGGATTGCTCCATGTCCTTCAGGAAAAATAACAGCGATTTTATCAGCATTATTTTCCATACTTTTCTCCCGGATATCTTTTACAAGCTTAAAGAAAGATGAAAATAACGCAATCTCCCTGTGATTTACACGAGTGGAAGTCAAAGGTCTTTTTAATTTTCTACTGAGGTGGCCGGCTCATCAGGAAGAAAAAGGAGATCGTTCGGTCCAATAACGTTGGTCTGTAGAGATCATCAAGCTAATAACTGAGAAGATTGTAACCTTGGGTTCATCAGTGACATCATTAATTATTTCAAATCTGTTTTTCTCGGTCCAAGCGACACCAAAAATAGTTCCTTTGTAATTTTGTAAGCACTTTCTATAGCATTTTATTTTCAAGAGAAATAAATCTCAAGGCTCCAAGCCAATATAACGTTCGAGCACGTTTTTTTTTTTTGGTTGTTTTTACTGAGAATGCGCAGAAATCTGCTGATATATCTAAAAATGTCCATTTTTTGTCTTCTTTGGGGCGACCGATGGAAACTTCATAGAGAAATACAGCGTAACGCCATAGTGACAATGAATACAGACTCCGAGCATTCTCTTATTTTCCTTAAAGGTAGTGAGGTTACGCGTATCCTGTGAGCATGGAGAAGCCGCGATACGCGAGACTTGTGTCTCGCCTCTTTGCCGCTCCACGCTCTCAAAGTTGGGCAAAGACAAGACACATCACTTCTGATGCGATACTAGAGGTTCAATGGTTATCTCAATTATCTAAACACATTTATTAACATGGTAAGGACCTGTTTATTCACCCAATTCCGATATGGCCGACAACACTCGGACGCGATTGGGCCAGATCATGAAGTCGAAGTTACTGAGGAAACATCTTGGAGAGCAAGTTGCGATGATTTGATTTATCGTGTGAAAACATCGTCTTTATCTACACTATCTTACGATATATCTACATATTATCAACATGCCTACAAGCTGTTGTGTTCCTCAATGTAACCAACAGGGTTTTACCACGCCAACAGGGAAAAAGTGTAGTATTTCTCCTTTCCAAGCCTGCTTTTACGAAGAAAGCAGTGGATTCACGCCATTCGCCGCGAAGATGGAAAAAAATTCAAGATTTCCTCAAGCGCGAAGATAAACTGCCCCTTGGTGTCAGCTTAACATCTCACTATTTCTTGGATCTAACGAGCAGATGTCTTCTGAGGATGTCATCAAAACTCAGACCATTGCCAGCCAAAGGATACATGTCGAGAGAGCTATCATCAAGATAAAGAACTACCGTATTTGGCAAGGAATTGTACCCCTGAACAATTTTGGAGTTGTAAAGCAGATGTGGAGCATTTGTGCCTTTTTGTGCAAATTACAGGAAGCACTCAAATCTAGTTAAGGTGAAAAATGACTTTGTCAAGTACTGAAAAACACAACTATTTGCAGTGTATGTTTCAAATTGGAACTCTGTTTTCAATAACAATTTTGTCAAGTATTTCATAACACAACTAGTACAGTAATGATTGAGAATGTGCACAATGTATTCTAAAAAACAAACTTAAAACAAAGTTTTTCGGCAGTTTCTCAATATGCCATAAATTAATATTTGAATCATACAAATAAACAACTGTAAATAATCATCATGCTAATTTTGTCTGGAGCAATTTTTGCGGCATAAGGCAGAAAATATTTGAAGTAAAAACTTCTGAGTGATTCCTTTAGTGTTAACCAGAATGGAAGATCAAATGGGATTCGTTTAATGCTGAGTCCTTCGCTTGTGTATACCACAAAGTCACACCAACTTGTTCCAGTGACACCCATTTGTCCTTGAATTTGTGTATTAATAGTAGGGGTGACCACGTTTGAGCTTTGGCTTGCCATCAATATCTTCCAAACAGAAGTTTTCATGTGAACATGCATCAAGTGGAGTAACGTAGTACTTAGTTTGAGAATACTTAATCTCAACAAGTCCAAAAGGATCACTACATCCACCATCTATGACTTTGTTGTCTGGTGAAGCACCAAGGTAGGAAGAATCTAAACAAACAACTAATCCTGATTGGCAAACTTTCACGAGTTTTCCTGTAGTTGCCATGTACTTTTTGTATTGATCCAATGCGGTTGATTCATATTACAATCCATGAGTAGAGTATTTAGATGTAAATGACTTTCCTTCAAGATATTCTTTAGCTAGGGATTCATGCTATCTTTTCCTTTTTGTTGTCCTTGCAAAATTAGAAGCAGTTATTCTTAATTTTCGTTGCTTTTTCCACTCATCAGAGTTTGACTGTCCTCTGGTGGCCTGTTCTATTTTGTTTAATTCATCCACAGTAACTGTTATATCTTGTAATAATGTCTGTTCCCCTGCAGTGATGTTTGTTGGTCCTTGAAAGTTATCACTAACTTTTAAAGGAAGTCTAGGGAATTGGTCTATGGTAATTTCATTATTAGTTTGTTCTCTCCTGCTTACAGAATCAACATCACAACAGACTTTGAAGTTATCTTCTGTTAATGAAAATGGGTAGCTAGCATAAGAGCCTTGTGAACTCCATTTTTTTCTGAACTATTATACTTTTGTTACTTCTTGGATTCATGATTTGAGCTAGAGCCAGTTTTGGATTTATCTCTTGTATTCTTTTTTGCAAGTTTAACTCGGAAGTACTTTGAATTTTTGTAGTTTGGCGAGCTTCGTAGAGAAGACATCCCATTCCAGGTTTACTTTTCAATACTTTATCAGTATCCAACGATGTTTTAGTTATAAATACACCATTACTGGTTGGGGAGTGATTTTACTTCCTCTTCCTTTACGATGCCACTGCTGAAGTTAAAATGTGCAGGTCTTTTTAGGATGAGAAACGTCGTCATCGAGATCGTTGGGTTTTTGCATTCATAAAAGGAAAACAGGCAGACTTTCATCATAAGTGCGAGTACGTGATTACAAAAACCTATACGACCGGCAACGCACGAACAAAAAGCATGCTTTACTTCACTAGTTATCAAACATATCGCAAATCTCAAATCATGTCATTGTCGTTCTTTCTGTAGCTGTGAAAGCGTTGGCATTTGAAGTAAAAATAATGACTGTCACTGCACGCTTTGGTGTCTTTCAAGTATTCATCATTGAAGAATGTTGTCGCTTTCTTCATGCTTGTCGGTACTGAATAGTTTTTAGTATTTGGATCAATGTTTTTGCCAGACTGTGATATATGTGCCCGAAATTCAGCACGAGTAAATGATGGCATTCTTGACAAATCATCTGACCATCCATCGGTAGGATATTTTTAAGGAAGGCTGGTTGTCTCACTTTACATCTTGAGTTCTGTCGTGACGTTGTTTCCGTCTTGAATAAATCTGGTCAAGATCAGGGTCTACCAGTTGCTTTTCATGTCCAGAATCGATGTATTCTTCGACCCTTTATAAAACACGAAGTATATTGTAAGTATTTGAGAGAAAACACAACAAGAGCGCGAGTAATAATGAAGATCGAGTATTGTAGTTGGCCTTACCTTTTAACTAAAGCAGTTTTTGTTTTAATTCCTTTTAGTGAATCACCTCTACATTTTAGCCAGAACATTAATTCTTCATTCTTCAAAGTTGTGGGAGATCTTCCGCAAAGGGAATACCCCGGGATATCGCCTTCCGTAAGTTGACAGGCAGCCATATGTGCGAAGTCATAATGAAATGAAAACTTCCCTCACTAACCTCGACTTCATGATATGGCCTAGTCGCGTCCGAGTGTTGTCGGCCACATTGAAATTTGGTGTTTAAATCTATGAATTGATACCAGTCCTGTTTGGAACGAAATGTATTTGAAAGAAAAAAGAATACTAAGCCAACCAAGAGTTGTCTGCAACACGAAGCGTGCCTTCGCATAAGACTGCGAGTTCTAATGCTTATTATGATACTTTAATGCATATGTTTGAATGTTCCAAAAATTTTCTGAAAATCTGCCCGCACACATCCTACACCCCGCCCCCCGCCACTGAGCCGTACCGTTTTCACTCAGCGGCTGGTTAGCGATCACGTTTATGAGGTAAACATGGCGATCGCTACCTGATCACCGTTCTCGTCGATCCGAAAATCAAAATACCAGCGTAATATTGCCTCGAAGATGCAGCAGTTATGTTATTTGATTCGTACTTCACATTCGAGTCGAAGCTTAGGTGGCACAGGTTTTTTTCCTTACAGTGAAATCGACGAGGGGAATTCGAACACTAATTGTAGTATTTGAATTGTTGGAAGAAATGGTCGCATGGTAATGTAGGAATGGTAAGTTTGGCGAACAAGTTCAAATTTTTCCTCTGGAATTGAAAGTAGAGTTCATTTGAATTGCTTTCGTATGTATTTCTGACGGTTTGAGATCTACCTGCTTGATTTATATCAGTTACGTCTCATGGTGACAAGTCCCTCAAAATGGCAGCCAAACTCGGAGATTGCCGAAAATTAGGTAAGTTCACGGAGTTATAAAGTTTTCGTAAAGGTCGGGCCGCAAAGTTTTTTTTCTGTAGTTACCTTTTCTATGGCACCTACTTCCTAGCTATGTTAGTTTGATCAGTTAAGAACGCCTCACTTTCTCAAAAATTTACCCTGAATTTGATCGGTTTTCGCGGGTGACTTAGGCGAACCGATAAGGTGTCATTTAAGTCTTCCTGTTTCCTTGATTGAAACGTGATGTTCACGAAAGTCGCCTTGATAGATAAGATAGGGTTGATATACATGGCTGGGGTATTTGTTTTATGCTGAGCTCCGTAGTTTTTTTGTACATTGTCATCCAAAGTTGTCTTAAATTAAAGTCTTGAAAAGTGTCACGACAAGCCTTCGCTCGAGTGAAATTTAATTTCCGTAAAACTGTGAAAAATAAGAAGATCTGATCAAACGGATTGTGGTTTTAGTATAGGTACATGAATGTCTTACAACACACAAGAATTGAGCGAAATCCGTGTCTCATCTTTGGAAGCAAGTAAATGAAACCACATTAGTTTCTGGAAATGCGTTAATACGCTAAAAGAAAGCCTTTTTTTGACCTCTTGCGGCATCGAAAATTTCAAAAGTTGAAAAGCCCGGTCCGTTCTACATAAGTAGTCCGATAAATGTTAGATTTTCACTAGTTGAAAAGATAATAGGAAAGAGCTTTTAAACCACACCGATCGATACCCTAAACATTTTAAAAGGTCAAAATTAGACAAACTTTAGGGCCTGTTTACATGGAGGCAGGGGACCCCAAGTAGGTGAGGTAACCCGCCTATCCGTGGTCGAAAAATAAAACGCGTTTACATGCAATCTTACAACCCCGGGGTACTGGGGTGAGGTTTCTTAAGGTTGTTGTTTCGCAAAGGTGTTGTTGGTGCAAAGTTTTAAAGCATACATGTTTCGCTTTTGAGCTTTTTGCTATGAACGCGACCCCGGCTAGGCGGGTTACCCCACCTTGACACTTTAACATTGCAAATTTTCACCCCGGCTGACCGGGTTACCCTACCTGGCAGACCGGGTCACCCCACCTATCATATAAACGTGATAAAAAAAAATTATATGGACAGGCAGGTTACCCCACCTAGGCGGGTTACCTCACCTGCCTGGGGTCCCCCACCTCCATGTAAACAGGCCCTTACTATCTCGTGATGAACGTCGTCAACAACAACGTATCGAATTTTATAATTTGATTAGCGCTTGGTCAACAGTTAAAGTGGCAAACGCTTTTTTAAAAATTTGAATTCTGTTATTTCGTATTTGAGTTCTGACAGCTTACGCCATTCAAACCTGTATAAATATTTCAGAAACAGACAACAGGGTTTTATTTAGTGTAACCGGTGATAACAGCACACACTGAAATTTACCTTGACCGGTGACTCTGTGAAGTAATTCAATCGTGTAATTATCCTGAATTACTTCTCAAGTCTAAATAACGCAGCGATTGCTCAGATATCTGGCTGACAGGAACAAATGATATTTCGTCGTCTCTCCCTGTCTGTATAATAGTCTCGGTTCGTTACTTTGGAGAGTTCTTGTGAAAAAGGATATCGCATTCGCGTAATGGGTGAACGTCATAACTAGATTGCATAACAACTGCACTCCGAAATCATTTCCTCCATCTTTGCAAGAGGTGCTGCCTTTGTATCGCTCAATTTGAATGAGAGATCAATATGACAATGAATGAAAGTGATGAACCCACTACCTCTTCAATTTGTCATAGAGACTTTCAGTCATGCTCGCGGGCACAGGACTTACATGATAAATTAAAAAATTCATTTGGAGGTCAAGGTCGGCCTGGGTCTTAAAAATCTTCATCGGAACCAGGCTCAGGGCATTGGTAGGAGCTACCGTCGTTGCCGTCACCATCAACTCTGCTTTCTCCTGCTGATGCAATTCGTCGTGTAGTAGTGGGGAAAAACGGAATCTCCTCCACGAGTTCCGTCTTTTTCTGTGTCAAATTACAATTTTATTCCATGGAATAAACTTTCCACGTCCAGCATCAAACGCTTTCCGAATGCGCAAGCCCTATTGTGTAAACTCAAAGTTGTGTAAGTTGTTGAAATTAGCAATCTTGCTAATTTCTAGGGTTGAGTTCTGTTCCTGGACTATGCACACTGACCCCGTCGTTCCCCTGACCGGTCTCTTTTTCAATGTGTTATGCATGTCTTTGGCAGAAACAACATCATGGCCTTCGTTGCAATATCTCCTGATTGACGTTATTGATGGACACAGAATCCTGTCACATATATCTTTTCCAGCCTGCGGCTCAGAATGATCGTACCTCGTGGGTTCGATTCCCTGGCGATGTCCGAGCTCTCGTAGGGATGATACCAGCCTACTGTTCTGATAGCAACATAAAGGCCTCTTTTACTCCTGGATTTTGTAAATTCATAGTGACAAAGAGATTTTTAAGGACTGACAGCACTGAAAACCAGTCTTCTTTACAGTGGTTAAGAAGGTATACGTAGCAGGTTACTTCTAGGCTTTCCTCCTGTCTTACAACAACGGTATTCACGTGCCAATTGATTCCTCTCTAGGCAAACCATTCTGCTTGTTTTTCCCGGAACTTCATCGCTATGAGTTTCATTGCCCAATCAACTACTACAAATTCTCCATATCACATCAAAGAATCAAGAATTTGCCGCTTGCACTGATCCTGGTTCTCTGCTCTTAGGATATGCCCTCTCTATTCAGAGATCTTAGCGACAGCATTTTTGGCTTCATACAGATGGTCTTCCGCTTGAATCTTACCCAATTGCATTGTGTGCTCAGAAATCGCTACTCCTACTACTTAAAAACACTCTTCAGCTTCTCACAATTTAGCCTCTTGCCAACTCTTTTACACCAATCCTGTTCTACTCCCATGCGTTCCAGTTCGTCCATAATTTATAGAAAATCCCTAAAACCATCCGCTCCCACAGCTCTAGTATTTCCTAGACCTCGAAATCGGATTTCCTCTGTGTGGCCTCTTGAGCTTCTAGTATTCTCCACATCTTTGCAATGGTTCATGTATTGATTGATAATGGTGCACTTAACCACTGTGCGCGCCACATCAGGTATGACAAACTCTTAATCGCTCTCAAGTTTGATGGTGCGAGTACCGTAGGAGGGTCTTGACAGTAATATGGCCTCATAGTGAAATCCAAGTGGTCTAGCTGACGCTGTTACGTTGTTTATGGATTCTGTGACGGTGGATTTTTTCAGTAGGCACTTCAGGCCGCTCACTCTTCGCCTGTGCTCTTGCCTTCTTTATTTGTCTATCGGAGGGGTTTTCAAATGTCTGATGTATGCGTTTAAGCTCGTTGGCTGAGAATATGTCAGCATAAATACTCAGTATTTGAGTCTTAACTGATTTTGTGGGAGCATTCTGATAGGCGACTGTAAGGGTTTGAAGGCCAACATCGATAGATGTCTTGCACTTGTGTTTCTGGTCTACGATCGCTTGTAATAACGCTTCACCATCTCATGGAGCCTTGACATCCCACACCAGCTGGCACGCTTCCCCAGCTTTTTGAACAAATCCAGATTTTTCAGGAAAGGAGCATTTTTCCCAACAATCTACTTGGGATTCCAAATGTGTGATCCTAAACTTTTGTATAGCATCGGCAAGGCTATCAATGCATGCATTGAAGACTTGAACTGGATCTTGGACATCTCCCCTAGCTGGTCTGAAATCCTGTATTTCTCTATATGCTTTCGTCAAGTGCCAACATGGCTCAAGGAGTCTACATTTCATCATTGATGCTTTGGGATAGCTTGGAAGACCTTGGCCTAATAGGTGAGCTCATGGCTAGTTTTAACATTTCAAGAGAAGCATCTTTCCTTGGCCTTCGATGAAAGATCTAAGTTTTAGATGAACTTTTACACATAACCTGGGCAACATGCTCTCAGTCAGCTGGGCGCGAGTGATTAAAACTAGCACGCAACATTGAACAGTAGTATAAATAGGGCCTGAAAAAAATTCAGGCCTATGGAGGATTTGAACCCATGACCTCTGTGATACCGGTGCAGTGCTACACCAACTGAGCTAACATGCTGGGAGCTGGTCATTATGATGGATCAAAATAAACCCGTGAAGTGGTAAATAAACGACTGTGAATATACAAAGTCATATCTTTGAACTGCGGAGAAAGAGTAATGAACACTACTTGAGCAGTAGTGTTCATAACTGCAGTGTTCACTACTTGAGTAGTGGTGAACACTACTGCTTAACGCATTTCCTTCACAGAAGCATTGTGCTTGTTGCGGCATTTGATACAAATAAATGGACGTAGGAAAAAGTAAATTAATATACGAACAGGCAACTGGGAAGAAAACGGTAGCCATTGGTTGAAATTAGCCACTTATTTAAAATCACTTGTTCCTTCCTGAACCTACTTGAACAAGAACTCCATACATCTTAGAAGTAGCCTTTGACATTTGCAGATTGACAGAATACCGGCTCTTTGCCCTCTTGAAATCGCTACCAGGGTGTGTCGGATACTGGCTCGGTGATCTTTGGCGCCAGAACTTTCTATAAGAGTGCCCATGCTTTGTGTACAATGGAGTAGACAATGTCCTGAACTTACAGAGTTCAACAAGGGACATAAGAATACGGCAGAATGAGACATCTTGAGATCCACTTTACAACCATCGACGTGACTCTTGCCTAAGCGGGAAGAGCATTTACGCGGCTATGAAATGCAATGTCCTGAGATTACAAATGACCCACTTTGACACTTTCCTGAATTCTGTTTTTTCTTGTGCTATCTAATACTCGACTTAAAGAAACCAAAACCATTTAAATGCACCACTACGTGCACCAGTTTGGAGGATTCCGTTTCCGCCCCGCTTTATGTAACCATGCGGCAAATTATACAACTACATGATGTATCTGTCGAAGCTGGAGTTGAACAAGTCTGCTACGTGAAAAATGTTTTGATAAAATCGCCTTATCATACTGCAAAATAAAGGAATTTGTATATACATATGTATATATAGGAGGCGAGCGTGGCCTAGTGGTTAGGGCGCTGCACTTGTAAGCCGGAGGTCCCGGGTTCAAGTCCTCCTCCCTGCCACTGGATGGATTTGTCTTCGGTGGCCCCGAATTCAACTCCTGCACGCTTTGTAAATAGCCAAACTGGTCTGCCTCCTACCAGTTGGGGTTTTTAACGAGTTTCTGTTCATTTACGATATTTGTTTCCTTATTTACAGTGTCCCCAATTAGCACAGCAGTGCTAAATATACACTGACACTTAAATAAAGTTTAAAAAAAAAATACATACAAGTATAATAGAGGTATGTCTAATAGACAATTTCAAAAAGGTACGTGGCGGATTTTCGTTAATTGTACCGCTGCAATCCAGTTTGTAAAAAAAGATTCTTTATTTATCTCTTGTCTAGACTTTGCATGATATTCCTGTTACTGTTTGGTAAATTCCATTTCGGTCTTTCAATTTGGTTGCTATTTTTCTCCGATCTATCATCAGGGCTCTTCTGAATACTCCGTAAATTTCACTTTTACACTAAAAATATTAGGATTACTTCTAAAAAGGTTTTTAATCCTACAATTTTTTTTAACGAATGAGTACTTTCTGACATACGTGAGTAAGGTGTTCAAAATTTATTGGACTGGAAGGATACTGATCTTTTACAAGTATGCACCAGAACAGTGGATAGCGTTGAAGGCGCGTTCTGACTGGCTACTGCACTCTGAACTGATCCTTTGTTATTCTTTAAAGGGTAACTGACGGCTAAAAGGTCACTTTTTCGGAATACCGTCTAAACGCCTCAGATAACACATTGAAACAGATACAAGGTGCTTGGTATGCCTCTTTGTGCCTTTTTTCGCCGGAAAAACGGTCCTAATTGCAGCTTCGTGAGTCATCTGCCGTAAACGCTTCGATTTTGATCATGTGACCTTGTTCGTCACGTGTGTGTACATTAAGCAAAGTAAATATGGCGGATAGTAATTCGAGTGAAAGCAGTTCTATTTAGGGGTCTGAAAACATCTTTTGCCAAGAAGCAGATGTGCTCAGAAATACAAATTTGGAGGATGTTAGAATGGAACAGTTGCAGGCAGAAGCCAGATGTATTGTCCAGCATCCAGCGTTAGGGGAAACTGGTGAAGGCTGACTCCGTCTGCATTTTTTTAGGTACAAAAAATCACTATACAGCGCTTCCCTGGTTTTCGTTTTCTTCATTTTACATCCTGCTGTTTTCTGTCCATATTGTAAATGTCAACACGGCTAAGAGTAGTACAAGTTTGGATAACTTGAGCGTGAACATATATATATGTTTTAAAGTTCAGGTCGTAAATTGAGAAACATTACGTGCTTGTTATTTCCGTAGCACGAGTTTGTGGCCGACTCGGTTCCTTTTTATTACTAAAGCACTGTGTTATAACCGGTAGGTTCTCAGGCTGTCGGCTTGTTTTAGTTACGATAGATGAGCGTGAGTTATTTACTGTTTACTCAGCTGACAGTTGTACATTTTTGAAACGAGTGATCTTTCATTAACCTTAGGCACACGAATGTGCTATATATATATGCTGCTCAATGCTATTTGTAATCATTCTTGGAGCACTCTCAGCTAGAGACGAAACGTGTCGAAGGAAATGAAAAAAAGTTACAGCAGCAAGAAGTCTTCATTTGTGCTGTTCATTAGTCTCCGTAAAAATAAATAAAAAAGGATAATTCTTGAACATTTCCGGAACGTGAAAGAAGAGTTTCGTTCACGAAACCAGATGGCGACCTCCCATAATCCGCGACAATACTTAGCGCTTAGTCACGCTCACTCTAGAACCGATGGGTCTGAGGTCACAGTGATATATACCGGACAAAATCTAAAGTCCAATACTTTTCGGCATGGACTAAACATATCTCTATAAGTATATGACTCGATAATGGTTAGGCAGAACAAATTATGGGAATATATTTTTTTTACAGCTGTTTGGAATGGCGTGCAAATTACCTGTGACTCTGAATACAGAAAACCAATCCGTCGTCTTTCAATTATTCAACCTTCATTGTTTAATTTCTCACTTCGTAGTTCATAGTCTCTAAATGGTGGCCTATATCAGAATGGAATAATTTTTTTTCGCTAGTAAATTTCGGCAGCAGCCCAACAGTGAGTGCGAAATTGTTATGTTCAGGTCTTGACATGACGCTTTTCACTACCTTACACACGTGTGACGTATCACATCAAGTGACCTGGATTGGAACGTTTTCAAAATGGCCCTCAAGGATAGCAATCAATCAATCTTCATTGTACTCAGCTGGTAATTTAGTGTTGACAACTGAGTTGAAAACGTAAATTGGCCACCGTAAAGAGTAAAAAAAGCTGACGTTTCGAGCGTCAGCCCTTCGTCAGAGCGATTCTTTGTACTCACTCTTGATCAAAAAGATCATTCTAGACACTTCTTGTATTATAAATGTATCTTTTATTAACTTGTGTGAAGAAAGTATCAAACACAGATGGCAGACGTCTATTGTGAAAGTTATACATAAAGACTACGATATTAAGAAAGACAAGGTCAGGCAGTTTAACAATATTTAAGCATTTGGACTGGAATGCTCACGAAAGTCAACACTCGTATTGCTCTCTTTTGTGAAATGAAAAAAGGCTGGTTAGTTGAAGAAGAGGTGTTACTCTAAGAAATTAAACCATACGTTAAGAAGGGATATATTAAAGCATAATATAGTTTAACCAGAATATCTGCATTCACATAATAACGAAGTTTAGAAAGAGTCCCAATATTGCGCTTAATCTCTCCAGCACTGTGGCGTACTTGACTTTTCCAAGATAAATTAGAATATTCATAATACTTAGATATTTTATTGAGTACTCTTGGTTTTAGTTAATGCTATTTAAAGAGAGTATGACATGAAAGGGTAACTTTCTTCGTGGAGGGTGGAAAATGACAAAGTTCAACCAAGTATGAATATTTACTAGTTCATTGTTTGTTTGGATTCAAGGACTTTAAGATTTTTTGCATTTATAAACAGATTGGCATCATCTGCAAATAAATGAAAATCTAGAATTTCAGAGCAGTTACTAAAATCATTGATATCTACAAGAAATAATAGTGGGCCGAGAACTGAGCCTTGAGGAACACCACAAGAGACAGGGTGAGGATCAGACTCAGTTTACCCCAAGGAAACATATTGATATCTGTTGGTAAGATAGGAGATGAACCAATCTTTGATAACACCACGTATACCATAATAATCTAGTTTTTCAATCAAGATGTTACGATTTACAGTATCAAAGGCTTTACTGAAATCCAAAAATATACTTCAAGAAAATTCCTGGCAGTCAATTGCATGTTGAATCAAGTCAATGATGCTTACGATAGCATGATCCGTGGAGTGTTTCCGCACGGAAGCAAAAACTTCTTACAATAAATTACTTTTTCTTCTCCAAAAATTCTAAATTTTTTTATGCATTAACTTTTCTAACAGCCTGTTGAATAGATAGACAATAGAAATGAGACGATAATTATTTAAACTTGTTTGCACGCCCTTTTTAAAAACAGGGGTAATTTTAGCTATTTTAAATAAATCAGGAACAATTCCAGTAGAAAAAGAAGCATTGACTATAATTTCTAGAGGTGCAGATATAACATGTTTGGTAGCTTTTAAAATAGCAACTGGTATGAGGTAAGGCCTAGTAGACTTATTAGCATTTCGCACAATAATTTCATTTTCAATTTCAACTGTTGTTGTGGGAAATAGAAAGAAACTGTCTTGAGATGGGGCTGTGAGATACCGAATGGAGGATTTATTTACACAAGGAATATTCTTTGTCAAATCATTTCCAATATTAGCAAAGAAATTATTAAAAGCATCAGCCATTGACTTAGAATCATTTAATTTAACATCCTCAACAACTAATTTAGTGGCAGTAGAGCCAGATCTGGATTTAAGATTAACAAGTTGTCTTATCCCCTTCCAGACTCTCTTGGAATCAGACTTGCTTACATGGAAATAATTATTATAATAATTGTTTTTACTTACTTTTAATAAGTGATGAATTTTATTTCTATAAATTTTGAATTTGTTGTGATAATATAGAGATTTAGATGAAATATACTTCTTGAAAAGTTTATTTTTTATGTCGACTGAGACCCTGAAAGTGGTAGTTATCCATGGCTTATATTTCATTTTTTATAAACGTTTAGAGAGTTGTATGAGAGGGATATGAACATCAATTATGCCTTTATGAGACTCTAGTGTAAATGGAGTCAAACATTATATTAGGATCAGGATTAGCATGTAATACACCTTTCTCCGTTCGCTTTCCTTTTACTCGGAAGGCGATGGCTCGTTGATATATCCTCTTTTTTCGGGTCAACTCCTATCTTTCGACCAAGCTCCACTACAATTTCGTTCGCATCTTCCCGCGTGTCACTAGAAATCTTTGGAATACCCCGGATTTCCATGCAGTCTCGTCTCGAGTATTGTTCAAGTTCGTTAAATGATTCCTTTAAAACTTTTAGCTGGCTTGTAGTATCCAGGAGCTTACCCTTCAGACTCTTGTTCTCATTAACCAGTTCTGTCATTCCTTTTTATTAGGGTGATATTTTTGTTAGTACTTGGTAATAATTAGAGTTCGTAGTGGCGATAGACTTCTTCTTCTCTCATCAATCGATCTGCGTAGAGGCTCTAAAGCCTCCTCCAACAAACTCTTGAATTCTTCTGTCGTTAGACCTCCCATAATGGTACGTAAATGAATTAGGACAACATACAACGCGAAAAATTGAGAAAAAAGAGGAAAATGCAGCTTTGATAAGCTAAATTCACTGTAAATTTAACGAAGCTCAAAAAATACCGCCATTTTTCTCGCTGACCGCCAGGATAGGGTGTAACACCAAAATAATACAAGATAAATAACAGGAAATAAGCGGAAATGTGTCTTCGTGCATTTGTACACGCTCAGGATCAATTGTTCGTTCGAGGCTGGTTCCTTATTTGAGCATTACGTGAGAGCAAGAGTTTATAATTTCTCGGTGAGAGCCGGCAGTCGATTAAGTGTCAAATAAAATTTGTAGAAAATTTGGTTTAACACAATATGTCGTTTATTTGTGCATTTAGGATTATTTAACCTAAGAGGAATGTATTGGGACCAAAAAGAAGGGAAAATTTTGGCGTTAGTTACCCTTTAAGCAACTTGCGCCGGATTTGCGGGCCAAGATATTGATATATTAAGCAGGAAACAAGATGTGTTAACAGCGAAGAAACTTCCTTTGTAACTGACTTTCGACTTTAAAATGATCGGCACGACAAACTTCACGTTTGGAGAAATTGTTGAAGAATTTAACCAATGTCACTTGGAGAAAATTCAACTCAAATTAAGCAAGATTACCGCTAGTGGGTATCTTCCTTTGTTGTGTTCTAGCTAAAGAACGAAAACCGTTTTGTTAATTTTAACTACAGAAAACAACAGTCCGACCCTTGTCTATTGTATATGGCAACTTTTAGTGATCTCAAAGGTAGAAAAGAATAGAAATTATGCGTGAAAACAGAACGACGCTGCGCGCGTCATAAACAGGTTAAAACTTTACGGAGGCACCTTAAAAGTTACATAACCTTATGCAATATTACCTCATGCAATATTATGGAAAAATGGAAAAATCGACCCGCGACAGTTTGTGCGTTACATAACAAGGTATACAATATTACCTTATGCAATATTATAGAAAAATGGAAAAATGGACCCGCGATAAACAAAAGAAGCAATGAATTCGCGCCATTTGGTGGTTTACAATTTTATTTTCTTTCGTGACAGGCGAAAAATTTGCTTGTTACAAATTATGCATGAAAACACAACGCCTCATAAACAGGTTAAAACTTCACGGAGGCACCCTAAAAGTTAAATAACCTTATGCAATATTAAAGAAAAATGGAAAAATCGACCCGCGACAGTTTGCGCCACAGGTAATTTACTTAGGAATTATACTTACCTTTTAACAATAATGACAAACAATGTTTTAGCTGATTTGCACCCGAGAGTCAAGTTTGTGGTTGACACGTCTGCCATAGTCTGCTCAATTCGACCGTCTCTGACATTCACAATCTTTCTGTGGATGACAACATGACACTAAACCCAATTAAATGTAAAGAGATGTTAATTAACTTTATGTTAAATTCTAATTTTACTCTAACACCATTAGTTGTAGACAACAACGGTATAGAACGTATATCGACTTACAAGATTCTAGGAATATTTATCGATAGCGACCTTAAGTGGAATAGTAATGTTCACTACATATATAAAAAAGCTTGCAAGTTTTCAAGTTTTTAAGTTTTCATTGTATTATAACTTGTTAATTCAGTAAGTTACTGCAAGAGAGTTTAATAAACTGTTATTATCATTATAATATTACCTTATACAATATTAGATTATGCAAGGTAGAATTACGTAACAATCGGCGGCATCTGGCAAAGTTTGTAAGGAATCCTCTGCCCTAAATAAGAAGTTCGCTTGAGATCATTTTAATAAGTTTTTAAAATATCTGACAGGGATAACTCGCCTGAAATGCTTAAAAATGAGGTAAAACGCACGCGGGCGTTGAAGGCTTTCTTAGTTCGTTTCTTTCCTTTTTTAACTCTTTGTTTGAACTTACTGTTAAAACTGTCAACGACAGAGAAAAAATGTAAGAAAGAAAATGGAATCCTTCCTCAAAAGCGTGTCGAGTACGCAACAATCGCTTATGTCACAATCTGATTACCTCTCTTAGGCAGATAATTATCGAAATATTTCGATACCTAGGAGCAACTTGAGTCTATAGTTACATAACTGATTAGCCTTAAAACTTACTCTGCCAGTCTTGCAGGCCAGAACGGTGGAATCGCTCTGTTCCATCGAGTTCCATTTCGGAAAAAGAAAAAAAAACAGTCTGTAATACTTCTTTAATTACATTATTAACTGATGTTAGGTATATTTAGAGTCTTTTTATGCCATATTGAACCTTCGTGCTTTGTTAGGTCGTTTTGAAAACAGGTCAAGTACAACGTTGTTATTTTCGGCAAAAATAATTCCCAAGGCCAAAATAAGCGGACAGTCAGGGTTAAAAGATTACACGAACCGTCGGAAAAGGATATAAATCTGTGTACACGGCGCGTCAGACATATAATTGATCATTGTCTTTTTGGGTTGAGTGGCACTGTATAAATTTAGCAAACCAGGGAGGCTCACCATCAATTTGATGCAACTGCAGGACACACCTCTTAGGCGGTAACAGTGCTCGTTGCTTGACTTTGCGAAGCGGATTTTAAGATGTCTCATTCAAAATATGTAAGTGAATTGTAGTTTACATGGCTAATAGAATAGGCGGGTTAAGTGCCTCTCCAGAAAATCTTTTTCTCCTGACGGTTTTTGATAATTTTCTTCCATATTCAGGTTCTAGCTGATACCATGAAGATGACATGGCTTATGGAGGGCTGTGTCAATGGTCATGCGTTCACCATCGAAGGAGAAGGCACCGGCAAACCTTACGAGTAAGTTTATGTGAAATAACGATCAACCTGTAAATTTTCCTTTTGCGTGGATGCATTGCTGGTCTAACCAAAGCAAATTTGGTTATTTCAGTTATGTTTCCTTTGGCCGTTTGTGTCATCTGCGTATGGCTGTCTTGGAGAAACGGGTTTATAAATCTAAGCTTTATATAGTAACTCGTCCAGCAGTCATTGTGCGCAAGTCACTTATGTGATGAAAACGCACCAAAATAGTCATATGCTAGTGATTTCGTTAATGAAAGACCACACTATCGAAAATCCTCTCCATCTGAATATTTCAGAGGCAAACAAACGGGGACATTCCGTGTTACAAAGGGCGGACCCCTTCCATTTGCCGTTGACATAGTGGCACCGACCTTGAAGTATGGATTCAAATGTTTTATGAAGTACCCTGCTGATATTCCTGACTATTTCAAGCAAGCATTTCCCGAAGGTCTGACATACGACAGGAAATTAACATTTGAAGATGGAGGGAGTGCCACGGCCACCGTGGAAATGAGGTGAGTAATTACTTACTATTTAACTGTTAATCAGCTTTTTTAACTTGCAGATTGGACAAAGATCTTTGAGTTACATCTATGAATGATTGAAAACAAAAATCATTTAAATTTTTTTGCATAATCTGCAACACTACACAAAGATTTGGGATCGATGTGAAAAAGTGAAAATTCACGACGGATTTCCATGATGAATACCATCATGGAAGCCTCAAAAGTGCAGTAATACAGCGACAACCGCTTGCTTTTCAAAAATGATTAGGCAAAATTAAAAATTGACCTAATTTTTTTACATTCGTCACTTTCTTCCTTTCAGTCTTATTTTCATCTTCTAACATAGTAATCTAACCTGTTGATTTAGAGGTTTTTTTTTCCATTAAAATATTTTTACCTCGCAAGGTGGACTCAAATGTATGTTTTATTCATTTTGCGTTCTGAAATGCTTTCTACTTTGACAGCCTCAAAGGCAACACTCTTGTGCACAAGACCAATTTCCAAGGAGGCAACTTTCCCATCAACGGGCCTGTCATGCAAAACAAGACGCTTGGCTGGGAACCAACTTCGGAGAAAATGACTCCTTGTGATGGAACAATCAAGGGAGACACTATCATGTACCTTTTGGTCGAAGGAGGGAAAATGCTGAAATGTCGATATGAAAACAATTACAGGTAATTACGTTGGCTTCGACTGCTGTGTACAGACATGTATCTGACTTGATCTTAACGGGTTTCTCTCCCGAGTCCCCAAAAAGTCACCAACTGTTATGTAACTTATGTAACTTTGCAGTATAAATTCAGTCCATTGTTTTGAAATTACTTAATAAGAAGCGGCGAACATAACTTTTATATTCAGAAGCAGTGCACCCGACAGTTTAGAGTCACCTCCGAGGTTTGCACGTTTCTTCATTATTCAAATTCGCTTAAATTTCCGAATTTTGTGATCATAGCTTTTCAACCGCATCGGATAACAAAACTGCAAAGCTGGATAAAGGTCTATTTGTAGACATTTCTCTGAAATTATTCTGATCGCTTACGATCATTATTACAACTCGAACGCACTGTTCGGAAACTGTCTTCATCTTTGTGGTTACCAGGGCGTCGAAGTAGATGACTCAATATCTATAATTCCTATTTCAGCGAGAAATCATGGGTCATTCTTGATTTTTTTTCCTCCAGGGCCAAGAAGGTGATACACGAGATGCCACCGAGCCATTTTGTGGATCTCCGCCTTGTGAAAACCAACCTTGATAAGGAAGGTTTGAAGTTTCAACTGGAAGAACATGCAGTAGCAAGAATTCTCGAGGTTTGAGGATTACTGGAGAGTCACTACCATTGTGAGTCTCGACATTGTTTGTACAACAACATGAGATGGATAAAGAAGAGCGTTTTCAACCTCAAATGTACCTCACTCTTACATCTTTTTAAACTTTCGACTGATTATGAGGAGTTATGAAAGGAAACGAACCAAATCCCTGCTGTTATTATTCGTTGCTTGCATAAGTGCGTAAAGTTCGCTTTACAATTGTCAAGGCCCAAATTTTTCCTACACTGACCTATGGTAATTACATAATTTTGATTTCAACTTTATAAATCATTCAGATCTGGAAGATATGAGGATTGGTGCCAAAAAGAAATTTTGAGGTCAGCTATCCCAGAAAACACTTCACTTTTCGACCTCCAGACACTTTCCCAAGAAAAGATAATATGAGTTCAAGACACTTAAAACTTCCTACTCGTAAACACTTAATTGATTCATGCAGCTCTGCATAAATAAACTCTTCCCTTGTTGGGCTTATTGAACGAGATGACGTCCATTGTTGAGCCAAGAGTCGTATCACCTTAGTAAAATTAATTCACAAATTCCTCGCTTTGGCCAATAAGATTTTAAAATTTTGAACAAGACAAAAACCTCGAGTATAAAATAGAGGATATTACATGGCTGCGCAGAGATAAGAAATTTGTCTTCTTTTCTTTAAAAATATTCCACGAGTAAGCGAACATGTTTTCTCAAAGTCATTAATACTGCATGAGGTAATTAACTAATTGTGAGGCCTCATTTGGGTCACACGGATGCCCCTTGATACCCGGTAAAGAACAGATCCAGACACGCGTGATTAGATATCAAAACACACGTGTTAGGATATCCAAACACGTGTGTTTGGAAATCAATTCCCAAAATAATGCAGTACTTGAACAAATGTTTATTAACTTCCAGGATTATGATAATCATTCTTTGTAGTTAACATTTGCGTTAACATTGTAATTCAAGAACATTCCAGAATTGAACTGATTTAACATTCTACGTACACTGCTTTCACCTTCCAAAAGTTCACTGCTAGTACTCGTGGTTTCCGTTACGCTACTAGATGTGCAAGGTTTCAAGTGGTTTAGACACTTTAACACTCAAAATTGCAAATGGGACGCCGATACAAAGGGTTACTGCTCTCAATTAAAAGCCGAAGTTGTGAAAAAACACAACATCTTTCATGACACTAACTAACAACTATGCACAAGCGACAATGAAACAAAACAACACAAATACTGAATATTTACGTGGACGTTCTGTTTTTGTGTTTATTGTTAATAAAGTAGGTCCTTTTGAGAACCATTCCATATACTCGAGCTTCATGTTTCATCAGGATTTTCAAACACTCGAAAACAACAAAAACACTCGGCCTTCGGCCTCGTGCTTTCATCGGCTTTCTCGTGTTTAAAAACCCTGATGAAACACTCGCCCTCTCTTATGAAATATTGCATCTTTACCGTGTGAAAGGTAAGCTAAGGTACTTCTTGATACCATTCTCAGAACTGCTGGTTGGTCAGGACACTGCACCTTTGCAAAGTATTACTAAAAACCAATCCAAGAACATGAGAATTTGGCGGAAGTTAAAGCCTGATGGTAATTCTTATGAGTCATCCTGAGGTATTAGGGATCACATGCCCACCCTCACTTGCGTATGAAATAAACCCACCCAATTTATAATTTTTTTCGCCTTTCAAAGTTAATTTCACAATCTCATGTGATCCCTAGCAACTCATGATGACTCAACTGAATTCCCATCAAACTTCAACTTGCAAATAAGTCTCGTTTCACTCTCAATTTATTGAGCTCCTTATTTAAGAGGCTGTCTCTCTTATTTCCACCCGGTCAACTTCGCGTCAAAAATAATTTTGCCTGAAACTCTGTCAACAGAAAGACTTTACCTAGGAAAGAACTGAATTAGATTTGGTTTGAATCGAAATAATTTTTTGACCGCACTAGGGGCCATAATTATTTCCCAGTCCGTAGGGACCGTCGCAACGTCTCGGAAATTGAAAAATAGGCATATTCTGAACATTTTAAAATATTTAATTCGCATAGTTAAGCCACAAAATTTATATCAGATTTCTTAAAAACCTTTCTAGTTTGCCAAGAAAGTTAGAATTTGCCCTCTAACTATATCTGAAAAGGCGAATTTTAGCATACTCTGACCACTAGAAATCGCCATAGGCCGATGGCCGTAAATAACCTTGATTTAGACGTTAAGTTTTGGGATTTGGGACCTGGTTGACGACTCTATCCTACACAGCCGTTGATTTTAGACCTTTATAGGCAAAAATATGCAAAAAACCGCTCTATGTTTTCGGTTTTTCAAAAGTTATGACCGTTTAAATCAGCGCATGTACGAGCATTCGCGATTTTTTCGCCTACACCAAAATCCAACCACTGGGGCAGATTTCGTCATAAATACAGCTTACGCGCTTTGCAGCCCAGCTTCATGGCTCACTTCAGAATTTTTCTAATAACCAGATTGGTGACCTCAACAAATAGCAAGGTATTGCCTTCGAAAAGTAGGCGGCATCCATCGTGATTCGTGGTATCAAAACAATGTCGGAATTGGCCACATTTCGCGGTGAATCACCCATTTAACATCGCTACAGAGCTGAATTTTTTCCAGAGTCAGAATGTAAACTCTCCATGTCTGGAAGCTTAGAGGGAAAGGAAGGTTTTAGGCTTCTGAAGTGAAGAAATAATCACTTAAATTTAGACCACGATGATCCAGTTCGATGTTATACTGTTCTCACAAAGGTCCGCACAAAAGAGAAAACCGCTGATAGCTTGTGCCGTACGTTGTGCCTTATGGTTTTGTTTTGTATCCCAATTTACACCCCAATGTAATAATTGGGGAGAAAAATTTTGAATGAAAAGAATAAATGCTTTTTACCTGGAGTTTGATCATATTATATAATTAATAAATCAATTTCAAATATCCTGAGCTTGCTTCTCTCTGTTTCGCGTCGATTGTGTCCACAGATCAGCAACCTGTCAATAGCCGAAGAAATCGGCAACCAACGTGATGAAAACTTTGACACATGCTTCGTATGAACAGATTTTATAAGTGTTGCTTTTGGTAAATTTTCTATCGTTTTCATCAAAACATTTCACTGACTACTAGATATTATAATATATTACACTATAACAACGCCGTCAGAACTTGATATCGGAACTAAAGGTAGATTGTATCTGTAGAGCATATTCTACACTTTCAGCCACCGTATAAGACATTGTTTACATAAGTCTACTGAGAAACACATTGACAATCACTAATCACGTCCGACATTCTGTCTATGAAGATCTGCTTTTTGTCTCTCAATTTTACAGGGATCTCAAAATGACTACAGATGGCTCTCAACAAAACCATATTGAATTTCTGAAGTGTGTTACTGTGGTAACGTTCACAGAGATCATACGTGTCGTAGCAGATTGGATGTGAGACTTTGATCTCTTTGTTAACTTTGTCGGCCACATCTTGTCTCTCGGAATTTTCCTCGACGCATTGGACATCTTCCTCCTCATCCAGCGATATCCCGATCACACCCTGACGTTTTCGTCGCATTGCTGTTAGCCGGGAGAAAAAGCTCTGAACTTGGCTCTTTGTCAGCCACTGTTGTGGAAGCTACTAACTGAAATGCTCAATCTTATTTATACGGAGAGTGTTCTCTGATTCGTCGACTATGCTCACTTCAGCTGTTGTTCCTTTCACTGGGTGTTGCGTCAATGCATCTCTCATGTCCTAGAGGACTTCATTGGATAGAGGATACTATCGCAAATGTCTTTACCAGACTGCGGCTCTGAGTAGCAAAGGATTCTTGACTTTCAGCTGCTTCAGAAAGCTTTCAAACAAGAGTTTTGAAATGAATTTTGACGAGCCCCTGAATAAACGAAAATCAAATTGAAATGCTTTTTATACACCTTACATATCACACAGTTTAAGAATACAAAATCGACATTTCCCTGCGACCATCAAAATCAACTGGACAAGCCCAGCTTGATATATTGCGTGACGTGATTGTGCAAACTTTTCTCTTTGTCATACGACCTGTTTCGCAGGTTCTATAAGTTGGAACCAAAATTAGTTCATGTAACGAATTAGAATCGAAAGTTATTCCAATGGACTGAAGAATTTTACATTTTAATGAGAATTTTAACTTTTAAAAGGGTTTACTTGATTCATGGAAAGCAAAGATTTGAGTGGCTTTGGGTATTTCAGCCCTAATTTGGAACCAGAACACCTGAGAGGACACTGGAAATGTAGTAAAAGTATTTTTTAGCATCCAGAGCAAAAAGAAGAATGTGAGGCAGTGAAGGGAGACTGAGTTTCCAACGCCATTTGTCGTGAAAGCTGCCACCTGCTTGTTATTGAACTCACTAAAATTTACCTGGAAGGCATTAACTTTCTTTTGTCGCGAAACTCCTGGATTTTAAAACTTTGAAACGACGTACGATGAATCCTGAAACAGGAGTTTGAGTCCATTGGTAAACTATGCCAGCTGGTCTCATGTGCAGATCAAGCTCCGAAGAAATTTGACAGTTTTGAAGTTTTAAGTGGATGCAAAAATCGAGACAAAAATTCGTCATGCCTCATTTGATTTTGTCAAGAGAATTCTGGTTTTGTCTGCTATTGCAGATAGCCCAGATAGACACTTACGAACCAATTTTTAGTTATATGGTAGCCTTCACTCTCGATAAATTACAAATATATTACCCATGTGATCAGACTACAACTTTAATTCCGAAAACTTCAGAAACATCTCCAGTCAGTCTGGCTTTCTTTTACTGCCTCACATTTTTCCTTGTGCTGTGACTGTTAACAAGTACTTTCACCGCATTTCCAATGTTTCTTAAAGAGCTCGGATGTTTAGAACATACCGATAAGTGTTATATTTTTTCCATATTGTGGCCAAAATGACCAGTGGCTCTGCATTGTCTGCAGATTGCCAGACTCTAGACGTCTTGGTAATTGTTAAGGTGTTATTTCGGATCCCTCAACAGTTAATAATCGTTAAAATTAGAAAATAAGATTGAGTTAGATGTAATAGTCTCCACTTTTGTTAAGACGTTGACATTAATGTTGATTTGCATCTGAAAATATGCTGAGGGTTTCAATAGTTCAGAATAGAAACATTTTAACTTATCATAGGGTTTACGAACGACTTGTAACAGGAGTAATTTCTTCGCTCTTGTTCAAAAACTGTTTAATGTGATTATTTTAGAAAATCAGACTGAGTTATTTTTGCCACTGGACGCAATAGTCTCCATTATTGTTATGACGCTTCGTACCAATGTTGATTCGCATCAGAAGAAGCAAAGATTTATTGCAACAATTTTAATAGTTCGAATGGAGAAGTTTGTTCACATGTAATTCTTGCGTATACTGTACGACTCGCTATAATAAATGCGGTAGAACTGGAACGAAATGGCTGGGTTTTTTTTTTATTTTTTTAACCTTTATTGAGGAATGTTGTGTTGTGATTAAAAAGAACATCGACAAAAAGCTTGCAAATAGAATTAGTTACCAAATATGATACAAAGGATGCTTAAAAGGAATGTTTGGTAAGGGGGTCCAAATCTGCGAAGGGGGGTCCATATCCGCTAGCGGATTTGGACCGGGGATTCAAATCCGTGGGGGGTCCAAATTCGCTGTGACACCGGCATACCAGGAGAGAAATCAGGGCTTAAATTACAATACTTTATTCAAGAGAAGGAAAATAAAAAAATAAAAAAAAAATTGTAAAAAGTATCTCTCGAAAGGGGATATGCTAGAGGTTAACCCTATATAAAAGATTCCCCGAATAAAAAGATCCCAAATACCCAAAGCCACTCAAATCTTTGCTTTCCATGAATCAAGTAAACCTTTTTAAAAGTTAAAATTCTCATTAAAATGTAATTCAGTCCATTTTAATAACTTTCGATTCTAATTCGTCACACTAATTTTGGTTTCAATTTGAAGAACCCGAGAAACAGGCCATATGGCAAGGGGAAAAATTTGCACAATCACGTCACGCAATATATCAAGCTGGGTTTGTCCAGTTGATTTTGGTCGCAGGGAAATGTCGAATTTGTCGCTCAAAACCGTTGTGATCCATACGAGCGTAACATCATTAGTGATGGGAAAAAATCTACGGAAAGAGGGTTAGTTCATCGGGTTCCGTATACTAAATCTCTGGAGAAACTCCAAGAATTATTTCAGAGTGTATGCGTGTTGTTTTGTAAATATAAACACTGCAACCTATTTTAACTTGTTTTTATGTCCTTTTAAGCAACGCGATATGTCTGTTGTGACCAGAGTGCCAAATTTCATTCTTTAATTTTGATCTTCTCCACACTGTGCGTAGGTCATGACGTGATATTTCAACGTAAATTATCGAGAAGGCGCCTTCCGATCACTTTTGTCTACTTTGTAAGTCACGCGCAAGCGTTACGAACGATCACGTTTACGCAACGTTTTAGGACAATTCGGCATCTAATCTCCATTCAGTTGCTGTGAAAACCTAAAATCCTCAACGTAGAAGATAAACGAACGAAGTTTGAACGGTCAAAAGGAGATCTTGGTCAATTCTAAGAATCATACAAATGATCTTTGACACGAGCGCAATTGAGCAAACACATGGATTTGCGTTGTTTTTAAGAAGTTGGTGGATGAAAGCTAGAGATATACCCGCGGGTTTGAGGCAATCTGTGACCTCATTGGTGTATAATCTATGCACTGATATACTTTTTCAGCCCGATTAACGCCTACATTTTGAGAATTCTTTCGTACAAAGTAGTGAATTTTTGATATGCAAATTAAGGTCAAAGAGAAGGGTCTCCTCTGATCACGCTGGTATGAAAAATATTCAGCTGAAGTTTCCATATTTTGTCTGTGAACTAACTGAATACACCTTGTAACTTTCAGCAAGATAGAAATCCGTGAGCTACATTATTGTTGCAGTCGCTGCACGCTGGACAAAATCTTTGAAATTTACATTATCGATCGCTGTCCACAGGGGTGGTCTGGCCAAAAATCATTTTTGGCTTGTGGCGACGCAAAAAAAGAGAATTGGTGAACAACTAAACTATTTTTGAAACATGTGTCCTAAACCCTTTTCATGGGCAAAAAATAAAAGAAAACGTTTTTCCGACGGGAAGTCGAAAGGACCGCTCTTAGCGAGAGTGGCACTTAAGAGAGTGTCTCTGTAAGAGCGGTCCGGTCGATTTTGCTTGAGACACGGATTTCGCTCGTTTCTCGTGTGTTGTAAGACATTCATGTACCTATACTAAAACCACGATCAGTTTGATCGGATCTCTTTATTTTTCAGAGTTTTACGGAAATTAAATTTCACTCGAGCGAAGGCTTGTTGTGACACTTTTCAAGACTTTAATTTCATACAACTTTAGAGGACAATTTACAAAAAACTACGGAACTCAGCAAAAACCAAATACCACAGCCATGTATATTAACTCTATCTTATCTATCGAGGCGACTTTCGTAAACATCACGTGTC
>NC_142671.1:37316753-37344253 GCF_964200805.1 Pocillopora damicornis
GAAATCCCTGTTCCGTTTGCTATACTGCTGGGATACTGAGTAGTTCAAAATCTCCACTTGGCGTAGATTTTCGCGCAAGTCGTACAAATTGCTATTGTGGCGACTGGGTTTTACATGTAATACTGACGCTGACAAGTTGCGATTTCTGCTCTCAGATTCTCAATGTTTACGAGCGTTCAATTGAGGTTTCCTTCTCTTTTCTTTTTTTTTTTGGTTGTTTTTACTTAGAATGGGCGGAAATCTGCTGATATATCGAAAAATGTCCAATTTTTCGTCTTCTTTGGGGCGACCGATGGAAATTTCATGGAGAAATACAGTGTAACGCCATCGTGACAACATACATGTTTATAACAAATGACCGGTGTGAAGATAGTTTTGTGTAGATCCGCCGACTTCAACATGTTTTAAATGACATACGAGTATAACAGTGTATCTTTAGAGGAATTTGGATTGCTCAAATTCCCATGAAAGAAGGTGCAGCACTTGGAATCTGGATGATATGCACACGATTTGAGGTATATGTTTGTAGTTACGTCGAGTAGTCCTCCATGAAGGTTGATCAATTTTTTTTAAAAGATGACAACCAGAGGCGAAATTTCTTTTTGGTATATTGCTCATAAGATAACATTCTTTCAAAGCCTTGCATGTTTTTTATTTTTCTGAAGCATTTGTTGTTGAGAACATTAGATGTAAACATCGCCAAATTATGCCATACCTGATTTTTTTTGCGACGTTTTTGTATGAAAATGAGGCCCCAGGCCTCGAACAAGCAGTCGTTGTTACCATGGCAACAAGAGTGCAGAGTGCCCAACTGCATGCAAAATTTGAAGGGGGATTGAAAATATTCATTTCCCAAGTTGTTTGATTCTCACAGAGACTTGTTCTTAATAGAGTTATCAACAAAATTTGCTCTACATAACGTCATTTTGCCTTGGATATCCCTTTAAAATACATTTTATAAACATGAACATCTGCGATAAATTTTCGCATTATCACATATGTGGAGCCAAAATGTGTGTTGAGTGTAGTACATATGATGGACAATTCAAAGGCTTTAGGCAAAAGTAACTACGATGCCGCAAGAATAATAATGCTGAGAGAAAAGTGTTTCTTCTCTCTATCGAGCACTTGTTTAATTTGACTCACTGACACATTTAATTGTAAATTCTAAAAAAGAATTTAGCAAAGCAACAAACTGATGAGTATGATGTTAAAATATTAAATTTTTGATATTAAAAAAGAACTAAAGGTGTGAAAAAACGGATCCCACCCCATGTTATATAATTTTACTCCGTGTACTATTATGTAACTGTAGGAGACTAAACCAAACCTTTCAGTCAAGTACGCGATGTATATTTTGCCTTGTTTTTTTCTCATAGAAATATTTAAATGTAGCTCCATAGCACAGAGCCCTGACCAGAAATAAACAAAAAAAATTAATAACTACACAAAACCAACATTCAATTAAGGCTAAAATGGTGTTCTGTAATAGATTTTTTAGTAGCGTACACGTGCAACCAAATTTGGGTATTCCATTAACTAGAGGATTTAAAATTGCTTCTATTAATTTGGCCAGCTTGAATAAAAATATTGACCAGCTTAGGATATATATGCTGTCCAAGACAGTTGATATACTAGCTATTAATGAGACTCGTCTTGACAGCTCTATTCAAAATGGTGAAGTCAATATTCCTGGATATACCCTTGAAAGGAAAGATAGAAATAGAAATGGGGGTGGTGTGGCCCTCTATATTAAGGACTAAATCAATTATAAGCGTCTCAATGACCTCCCGGATGATAACATAGAACTGATCAGTATCCAAGTGTCGAAGCCGAAAACAAAACCATTTATTGTATGCACTTGGTATAGGCCTCCAGGGTCCACCACTGAACTCATGAACAGATTTGAAGATGTACTGCAAAAATTGGACTCGTATCATATGGAGGTTGACATTATCGGTGACCTAAATTGTAATGTTGGTGCAACATCACCAGATTGCAGCACTCATAAACTACTAGATCTCTGTGATAATTACCAGTAAAGGCAATTAATTGATCAGCCAACACGTATAACACAGCTCACATTATCTATTATTGATTTGTTTTTAACTTATCATCCGTCGAATTTTTCGGACTCCGGAGTCGTCGATATCGGAATCAGTGATCACTGTCTTGTGTGTGCAAGATTTATATCCCCAGATCAAATCCAAAGACTGTAACGAACAGATGCTTTAAAAATTTTATTCCAGATAGTTTTCGAACTGATTTATCTATGGTCCCGTGGTATCTGATTGAACAGGAGCATAATCCTGACACTGCTTGGGATATATGGCAACATATTTTGTTAGACATTGCTAATAGCCATGCAGCACTAAAGAAGAAGAGAGTGAAAGGAATCTCTTCCCCCTGGATTACTCGAGAGCTAAAAAGGCTAATGTTCAGAGAGATAAACTTTAAAAATTAGCCCCGAGGTTCCCAACAGATTGCAATTGGACTTCTTACAAACACATGAAGAATAAGGTTTATCATGAGATTAAGAATGCTAAAATGAAATATTACAATGCCTTCTTCAAAGATAACCGCAGAAACATAAAGGCAAATTGGAAAGGAATTAATAGACTAATTGGAAATGAACCTAAATCTAATAAGATAACTCAGCTGGATACTGGGGGGATACTGTAAATACCGACCCCATCGAAATCAGTAATATACTCAACAAACATTTCTCCAAAATAGGACCTTCCTTAGCCTCTGAAATTAAAGACACATCCAGCAATTTTACTGATTATATTACCCCTGTAGGACACATTTTTAACTTGGCGAAAGTATCATGCCAGGAGGTCTTCAATTTAATTCAGAAAATACCCAGTAATAAAGCTAATGGTCTTGATAACATCTCAGCGCGTCAGCTGAAAGAAGCATCTCCCACAGTTACTCGTAGTCTAACTTTTATAATAAATCAGTCAATTGCCACCGGAATATTTCCAAAAGCTTGGAAGCGAGCTAGAGTTTCGCCAATATTTAAAGACCTCAGGACTGATCCTAACAACTACAGACCTATCTCAGTTCTGCCTGTAGTGAGTAAATTAATTGAGGGTTGTTTTTGATCAATTGTATGAATATTTAAATAATAATAACTTGTTAACTGAATCACAATCTGGCTTCAGACCTATGTTTTCTACTGAAACAGCTTTACTTGAGGCTACGAATGAATGGCTATGGAATATTGACAACAGTCTCTTAAATGGGGTGATATTCCTAGACCTGAAAAAAGCTTTTGATACCATGGATCATGCTATCCTTCTGGGAAAGCTTAAACTCTATGGGGTCAGTTCTCAATCTCTAAACTGGTTCCAGTCCTATCTATCTGATCGAAAGCAACAAACGTTCATTGATGGAGCTTAATCTGATTTCTGTAATATAACATGTGGCATTCCACAGGAGTCTATTTTAGGCCCTCTCTTATTCAATATTTATATTAATGATCTCCCTTCATGTGATTTGTTTTCAAAACCCAGATTGTATGCAGATGATACTACCCTTACCACATCTGCAGACGACCCATGGGTCCTTGAATATAAAATGAATTATGATATGAATTTAATCCAGTCATGGCTGTCAGCAAACAAATTAACTTTAAATGTGAAGAAGACTAAATACATGCTTATAGGGAGCCAATTTAAGTTATCCCAAATAAATAGTGACTTCACAGTCAAAGTCAATAACACTCCCTTAGAAAGAGTAATTGAACATAAAACCCTTGGAGTTCAAATTGATGAATCTTTAAGCTGGCGCCCACACATTCATACCATTTCAAAGAAAATATCCGCTAGTATTGCTATCTTGAGGCGTGTAAGTAATTTTATACCACTTGATACTAGAGTGAATATGTATAATGCACTGGTGATGCCATATTTTAATTACTGTAGTGCCGTATGGGGTAATATCAATAAGGGACTAGCAGACAATCTTCAAAAGCTGCAGAATAGGGCTGCTAGAATTCTCACCTTTTCTAACTATGACGTTCGCTCAAGTGTTTTGTTGGATGAGCTTGGCTTGGAAAGGCTAGAACATGTAAGACTTAAACAGTTGGCTGCGACAATATATAAAATACATAATAATCTTTCCCCATCGTATCTGAGGCGGATCTTTACCAACACCTCAAATGTACACTCACACAATCTTAGAAATTCTGAGCTAAATTATTATGTCCCCAGACCCAGAACTGAGTCTGCAAAAGGGAGCCTTCACTACAAAGGATCTGTTCTGTGGAATAGGATTCCTTCTGAGATTAAAAAAACTTCCTAGTTTGAATGTTTTTAAAACTTCGTTTCATGGGAAAGATTTCTCTGATACACCATTTTAACTCTTATTATTCATGATATAAGTTTTTGTATTTTTAACATTATAGTAAATAGTTCGTTGTTACTCGTGATATAAGTTTTTGTATGTTTAACATTATAGTCAATAGTTCTTAAAGTATTTTATTATAATTTAAACACGATTCCTAGGAAGACCATGTAAAATGATATGATTTCGTGTATAAATAAAGATTGATGATGATGATTCGCCTCACGTACGTGCGCTAGTCACGTCGATATTGACAATTCACAATGGTTGCGATTTCCTTGTAATCCTCAAACTTCTAAGATTCTTGCCACGGCATTCTCTTGCAGTTAAAACTTTCTTATCGTTGTTGGTCTTGACGAGGCGGAGATCCAAAAAATGGCTGTGTGGTGATAAAAAAAAATTAAGAACGATCCGTGATTTTCTTGTTGAAATGAGATGTGTAGATATTGAGTCTTCTACTTATGTTCTAAGCCCAGGTAACAGCTTCTTAAGAACGAGTCTCTGTAAGAATCAAACATCTTGGGAAATGAAAATTTTCAACCCTCCTTCAAATTTTGCATGCGGTTAGGCACTCAGCGGGGATGCACAAAAATACCCCTTTTAAAGGTCGCAGCACTATTGTTGCCATGGTAACAACGGCTGCTTATTCGGGGCCTGGGGCCACATTTTTCATACAAAAACGTCGCAAAAAAAGAGTGAAATGTTTATTTCTCTATGTCAAGCTAAATACAATATTACAAATTGGCACTTCTACCATATATAGTAACATCATTCATCTTCACTTTGATTTATTCATTTTTCCCTGAGAGTGAATGTGAACACACTAATAGATTATTCATCTGGGTACAGTTTCGGTCGTTTTTGTTGTCGGGTAAAACAGGGAAAATGTTTATCTGAATTTCTCCAAAAGTGTACCGATTCTGGAACTGAAACTACCCACCTAGCTGGTTATAATATTCTAGTTTTTAAATATGTAAAAGTCTCTGCGGGCCTGCCTCTACTCTGTATAGGGGCAATTCGCGAAAAAAGCTCCAAATCAGATACTGCATAATTTGGCGATGTTTACATCTAATGTTCTCCAAAACAAATGTTTCAGAAAAGTGAAACATGCACGGCTTTGGAAGAATGTTATCTTATTAGCAATATCCCGAAGAGAAATCTCGCCTCTGGTTGTTATCTTTTAAAAAAAATAGGTCCGCAATGCGTACTTGTGTGGGATTTTATTGACAAAGTGTTTGGAAGGGGTTTTTGAGCGGAAGCAAACCTGTCGCTCACTGTGAGTCAACTGTACTACAGGGGTGATATTAGGCCTGGAATCAACAGCCTGAATAGTAATTTTTGTGTGGGAATTATTTGAACAAATACAGATTCACAGGAGGGATCTGGGGTATTAACTTTTCCTTTTATCAAGCAATATGCCTTTTCTTCCCTCCTTGGAAGCTTTTTGGCGTGTTTTTGAACGTTTGGTAATCGTCTTCAACAAATAAATTACCTCTTGGTGGCTTAGGCTATTTATTTGTTTATACGGCAATACTGGAAATACTTGGAGCAGTAAATATTTTCGTAACAGTCATTGAAAAAAAATTGAAAAAATTTCTGCTACTACTTTTTAACTTGTGGATACACGATAGCGTAGAAACGAGTTCTTGTGGGCGCTCTGCGATATGCAAATTAGCGTGGACTCTTCGTAATTAGTCGTAATTAGTCGGCTTCGAACTCGAGATCTATCCTTCCGAAGAAGTAAGTCCAAAGCCGTGGCGCTATTATGATTGCACAGATCGTTGCGATATTTATTGTCTTTACACGCCTGTTTCGACGTTTACTATATTGAAATGGACTTCAAATGTTTCAGATTAGTGCTATGATCAACTTAAAAACCAAATTTGAAGCGTCTTCGAATCGTCCATGCGCTGAACATAACGAGGACCAGCGAGAATCACGAAGAGTTTGTGAGTGACAGCAAGCTGTTGACACAGAAATTCCCATGGAACATGTACACATGAGATAAAAAAAATGGTAATTTGCAGCATTATTTCTTTCTACGCCAACTTGGGTCTTTCCGTTGTAATCGTTTCGTTTTGTTATTCTTCTATGCAAGCGTGACTGTTTTGATGGTAAGAATGAAAGATGATCGTTTTCCACAAGTCGTTGCCGAGCACGTGACTATAATCTGGCCGGTGTTGTTTTGATCACTTGACAATCTTTTTCGCTGAAAATACAGGACGACTTCCTATTTCAAGGAATGTTTTTCCAAGTAATTTCTATCGCATCGGTGTAAAAAAGTACAGGTATATGGGTGTTCTGAAAAACAAAAGAGAAATTCAAAACTACGAGAAATTGCGAGTAATCGGCCTCTTGTACTACACGCGGGTTTTTTTGGTGTAACATGCGTGTGTTTCCCGTAAGTTACAAGCACTTTACGCACGTGGGAATGCTGCAATCACGAATTTTATATTACGTGAAAGTCACGCATGTGGTTGTTTGCTCACTTCACTAATATGTTTGTTTGCTTGTTGTTGTTTTTTTTGGTATCCTGGAGTATTTCAGGAGGGGTTGCAGACTTAACTGTGGAATAATTGTTTAATGCAGGGTTGTCAATAAAGGTTGCAGTTATAAATTAGCCAAGATGCTAAAGGAGCTGCCTTGAAATTTCAGGACTGTGTGTTATGTAGTTTATTTTTGTCTTTTGTAAATGGTTGTTAAACTGGACAACTCTTAGAAAGATGACTTCAAACTTAATTTTAAAAGGCCTGTTCTGGTACCAAATGAATAAGCAGCATTTCCTTATCAATAGTTTTGCAAGTTTCTCGTTACAAATTCCTCTGAAAAAAGAGAAACAACTCTTTTCATCACTATTTACTGCTTTCTTTTGTTGCTCTCTTAACTTAAAAACAATGTACATCATGATAAAGTAATTTGTTATGGAACACCGTGAAATGAGGCCCAAACAGCTTTATGATCTGTGAAATGTGTTTCTAAAACATCTGCTTGTATATCAATGTTAGATATATTTGTATATATATGATCAATTACTGTGTTGTTGTCAGTTGTATAAGTTGATATGAACTGTTTGTAGTGGTTATCCCTCACTGGTAAATTATACAAAGGTCTTCTGTCTGTTTCAACAAGCCAATTTATATCAAAGTCTCTAGTAATGATATTGTTGTCTGGTGAAATTTTATTTAATACCTCAGTTATTGCTTCATAAAGTTGTCTTACAGGCACATTTGGGGAGTGATATATCCCTATGATTGTCCAATCCTCAAACCTTGCTAACATAATTAGTGTTATTTCAACACCATGTATATTGTGACAATAGGGGTATCCAGGTAAGTATGGGATTTTACTGTACACAGCTGTACCACCATAAGACCTTGATCCATTGCTGGAATCAAGGTTATCATTACGGAAGAGAACATAACCAGCAATGTCATACATGTCATAATTATCTTGAGAATTAAATCTTGTTTCTGTGAAAATATTGATATCAGCACTTAGATAAATTAAGTCTTTACGTATATCTTCTATGTGTTTGTGAAGAGACCTTACATTAAGATAACACAGTTTAAGAAGGGAAAATGTTATGTCATGGGGGGGAGATGCAAAGCTTAAGTTTTGCAGTTGTTCTTAATCTCTCCATCTGGATTAACAGCAATCTTGCTTTCACTCAAATCAGAAATATATAGGCCTTCTATAGCAGTCACTCTACTGAGTCCCATATAATGTATGTGTGGAATAGTATTTCTGGTACTAAAATCCACAACAATTCTACTGTCAGTATCACCTTGTGACCTGTGAATTGTTTTTGCTGCTGCAGGACGCAGTGGAAATTGTTTTCTAACAACTTGTGCTGTTCTGTTTCTACCTACCGCAAACTGTGTAGTCACAGGGTTTACTGGGGTCCATGTGTGTTCAATTCATTGTACATACAAATGTCTTTTTTCATTCCTTGTTTTCTGACCTACATCTGAGTGGTCAAATTGTACCCATATAATACCAGATGGTTTGGTTTGTTGATGTAACTGAACTAGTTTAACAACATTTCCAGCACCATTTGTCATGCCATCTTCGGTTCGTACATTCATGACAAGGTGTGTTCTTTCACCCTCAGCAAGACAAAGGGTTGAGGCTAACTGTTTTGTTTTTCTTGGATCATTGGGTATTTGTCTTAGTATTTTGTTTCTTAGCTCTGGAGAGATAGTTCCAATAACACTATCTTGAGCATTTATTGTGAATTTGTTTCCTGTGGCTGCATCATGTGCCCTTTGTTTAAATTCATCTACTTTAGCGTTCTGTATAAATAGGTGAGCTGCATCTATTGGGTTGTTGATGTCTTCTTGTATAGCTCTCTTTAAGTTTTGCAATGTCAGCTACTGTGTGTTTACCTTTACGCAACCTATTAAGTAATTCTACAAACAATTTGCTGTCTCTTTGACCCATGATTTCATTAAGTTCAAACATTTTAAAGTGTTTATGCCATAAACTGGGAGAAAGAACAGCATAAATCTACATTTTTGAGGTCTTTGAAAATATAAGCATCCATAACAGATTCTAATTGGAATAAGTCACCAATAGCAATTATGCTCACACCTCCAAAATCCTCTCTACAGCCTTTTATATCTTTAAGCCTATTGTTTAGCTGTATTGCAAACATACCATTTCCTACCATTGAGATTTCATCAACAAAAATCAATTGACTTCTCAAAGTGTTTAGTCTACTTGAATCAAGCTGTTTGTAATTTCTCAGTGATTGATTGGCAGGAATGGCCAGAGTGCTATGAGGAGTGTCACCCTTAAGCTTTACCAGTTGGAGCTAATAGTATAACTATGATCTGATGAAAATCATCACCAGCTCTAGTGTTATAATACTTAAGCACTGCCTGATACAAAGCTTTTGTTAAATGTGATTTGCCAACACCAGCCCCTCCACTGAGGAAGCAGTAGAAAGGGGTTTCTGAGGTTTTAATCTGATGTAAAATGTGTTTAAAAAAATTCTTTTTGCTCTTTATTGGGTGTCTGGACCATTTGACGAAAATCAAAATCAGGTAATTCATTCAATATCAGTGGTTCATTATTCAGCGATGTTGATGAAATGTTGAGATCATCAAAGAGGTCATAGTTTTCACTAAAATCAGGATGTAAATCTTCATGAGATCCAATCCTTGAACGGAATTGGTCAATGGAGATCCCATATTTACTTGTGTGCTTGAGCGAGCAACAACAACAATCCAACTAACTAGAAACTCAGTTTATTAAAATAGATAACACTCTTGACATTTCAAGGCAAACAATAGTTTCTTTTAGTTTGTGACACTTTGAGACACTCGTGAGACATTTTGAGACACTAGTGAGACACTTTGAGACACCCTGAGACTCTTTGAAGCGCAACCCGCACAAATACATTCAAGCCGACAAATGTTGGCTTGCGAGAGTACAATGACTCCTTTCAATCTGACACAACCCGCACCGAAGGTCCAAGCCGATAATTGTTGGCTTGTGAAAGCGTGAAAGCGTAAAAGCTCCTGTGCAACCTGCACTGAACACAAGCCGCGTTTCAGCGTGTTGACTTACGCGAAAAAATCTTTTGTTATAGACACCTGAAGAAATAACGAAACAAACGCCTCAGATTATGAAAGAAAGAACACAAACCAGGTGTACAAACGTAATCGCCTTTCGTGAGAGCTTAATCGTGAAGCTCCCACAACAAAATTGAAAAGTTAAAGCACGCAAAGAACCCGTGAAAATATGAAATGACTTATCCTTACCTTGGAAACAAAAATCCCCAAGAAACAAACATGAAATTCCGAATAAGTTCTCCAAAACCCAACGACTGAGAAGAGAAATGGCCGCCGTACAATACACTATGAAAAAACGCCGACTGGAATCCAGTCTTCACGGCTCACTGAACGCAAATAGAAACCACGTGACAAGCACTTCTCTCTCGTGGACAAATAAATAAAGAAATAAAGAAATAAAGAAATAAATTTCGCGGGCGTTAACAAAGTGTGGGAAATCCCACACAAAAATTGATCAACCTTCATGAAGGACTACTCGACGTAACTACGAACATATACCTCAAATTGTGTGCATATCATCCAGATTCCGAGTGCTGCACCTTCTTTCATGGGAATTTGAGCAATCCAAAGTCCTCTGAAGATACACTGATATACTTGTATGTCATTTGCAACATGTTGAAGTCGGCTGATCTACACGAAAGTATCGTCACACCGGTCATTTGTCATAAACATGTACGTTGTCACGATGGCGTGACGCTGTATTTCTCCATGAAGTTTCTATCGGTCGCTCCAAAGAAGACAGGAAATGGATATTTTTCATATATTTCAGAAGATTTCCGCTTTCTGAAGTAAAGCAGCCAAAAAAAAAAAAAAAGAGGAAAACCGTGACTTAACGCTCGTAAACATTGAGAATCTAAGAGTATAAATCGCAGCTTGTCAGCGGCAATACTACATGTAAAACCCAATAGCAATTTGAACGACATAGGCATCTCCTTACAAAGAGCAGATTCGGGCAGTTATCATTTCCTTGTGACAGGAACTAAGATATTTCAAATCATCTGAAAACTGTCCGAAAACTGTTAGAAAATTTGCATAAGATATAACGAGGAGAGACTTATCACCGCGGCAGTCATATCGAGTCAATCAATGTTTCCTTCCATGTCTTGATAAAGAAAAAATCATAACAAAGTTCGAAATGAACAGATGTAATGAATTCATTATGTCATAATTCCTCTTTTCAAACAAGTTATTATCCACACGCAAATCGCAACTTGTCACTAGAACGAAACTCCCCATGGTTAATATGTAATCTGGATTGCCTCATGTCCTTCCGGCTCACAAGGAAGAAAAAGGAGATCGTTCGGTCCCATGACAGGACGGAAAATGCGTGCACTGTAAGTACCTCCCGTTGTCCCCATACAAACCCTTAGAAAAGTTTTCTAAGGCTTTGTATGGGACAAAGGGAGGTACTTACAGTGCACGCATTTTCCGTCCTGTCATGTAAAGTTATTCTGAGATTATCAAGCTTATAACTTGAGAAGATTGTACCCTTTGGTTCATCAGTGACAGCATTAATTATTTTAAATCTGTATTTCTCGGTCCAAGCGACACCAAAAATGGTTCCTTTGTAATTTTGTAAGCACTTTACATAGCATTTTATTGTCAAGGGAAATAAATCTCAAGGCTCAAACCCAATATAACGTTCGAGCACGTGAAAGACTCCCTGAAAAAAGCTAAATTTTGGAAATTGATTGTGATGAAATCCCTGTTCCGTTTTCTGTACTGCGGGGATACTGAGTAGTTCAAAATCTCTACTTTGTGATGATTTTCGCGCGAGTCGTACAGATTGCTGTTGTGGCGACTGGGTTTTACATGTAGTACTGCCGCTGACAAGCTGCGATTTCTACTCTTAGATTCTCAGTGTTTTGAGCGTTCAATTGAGGTTCTCTTTTTTTTGTTTATGGTTAGTTTTATTTAGAATGCGCAGAAATCTGCTCATATTTCCAAAAATGTCCATTTCTCGTCTTCTTTGGGGCGATCGATGGAAACTTCATGGAGAAATACAGCGTCACGCCATCGTGACAACGTACATGTTTATGACAAATGACCGGTGTGACGATACTTTCGTGTAGATCAGCCAACTTCAACAAGTTGCAAATGACATACAAGTATATCAGTGTATCTTCAGAGGACTTCGGATTGCTCAAATTCCCATGAAAGAAGGTGCGGCACTCGGAATCTGGATGATATGCACACGATTTGAGGTATATGTTTGTAGTTACGTCGAGTAGTCCTTCATGAAGGTTGATCAATTTTTTTTAAAAGATGACAACCAGAGGCGAGATTTCTCTTCGGGATATTGCTCATAAGATAACATTCTTCCAAAGCCGTGCATTTTTCAACTTTCTGAAACATTTGTTGTTGAAAACATTAGATGTAAACATCGCCAAATTATGCAATATCTGATTTGGAGCTTTTTTCGCGAATTGCCCCTATACAAAGTAGAGGCAGGCCCCCAGAGACTTTTACATATTTAAAAACTAGAATATTATAACCAGCTAGGTGGGTAGTTTCAGTTCCAGAATCGGTACACTTTTGGAGAAATTCAGATAAACATTTTCCCTGTTTTACCCGACAACAAAAATGACCGAAACTGTACCGAGATGAATAATCTATTGGTGTGTTCACATTCACTATCAGGGAAAATTGAATGAACCAAAGTGAAGACGAATGATGTTACTATGTATGTTAGAGGTGCCAATTTGTAATGTTGTATTTAGCTTGACATAGAGAAATAAACATTTCACTCTTTTTTTGCGACGTTTTTGTATGAAAATGAGGCCCCAGGCCTCGAACAAGCAGCCGTTGTTACCATGGCAACAAGAATGCTGCGACCTTTAAAAAAGGTATTTTTGTGCATCCCCGCTGAGTGCCTAACTGCATGCCAAAATTTGAATGGGGGTTGAAAATTTTCATTTCCCAAGATGTTTGATTCTTACAGAGACTTGTTCTTAACAGCGCGTTCAAGTTGAAATCATGATTGTAAGCAATCAAAATAAAATCTGAGAAATGTCCACAACTGCAGCTTTATCAAGCTTGGCAATTATGTAATCCGACGTTATTGAAATTTGATCACAAAATTAGCGAATTCAGGCCAATGAAAGAACGAGCAAATCTCGGAGGCGACTTTCAACATTGGGATACACTGCTTCTTAATATATTTCGCCAACCCACAGTTTGTATTTCAACGATGCATATGTCACCCTAACAGAGGGTGACAGAGCAAACTAATGCTCGACTTAAAGAAACCGAAACCGCCTAAATGCACCACTACGTGCGCCAGTTTGGAGGATTCCCCCTTAAAAAATTTACCCGTTTCCGCTCCGCATTATGTAACCATGCGGCAAATTATACAACTACATGATGTCTCTGTCGAAGCTGGAGTTGAACAAGTCTGCTACGTGAATAATATTTTGATAAAATCGCCTTATCATACTGAAAAATAAAGGATTTTTGTCTGTACAAGTATAATACAAGTATGTCTAATAGACAATTTCAAAAAAGTACCTGACGGATTTTCGTTAATTGTACCGCTGTAATAAGTTTGTAAAAAAGATTCTTTATTTATCTCTTGTCCAGACTTCGCATGATATTGCTGTTACTGTTTGGTTAAGTCCATTTCGGTCTTTCAATTTGGTTGCTATTCTCCTCCGATCTATCATCAGAGCTCTTCTGAATACTCCGGAAATTTCACTTTTACACTAAAAATAATATGTAGATTTAGCCAAGCCTAAAAGCGGAGCTCGCATTTTTTTCCCGCACGTCTCAAGGGCACAACGCCTTGCCCCGGCCAGGACTAGAACCCGGGTCGTCCGACTCGGAGCCTAGTGCACTGACCACTGGACTACTGAACAAAGCCGTGGCGTTGGCGTGCCCGCGGTACAGTTGACCACGCATGTTAAAAGTAGTACCTTGTACGGTCGTACATCCAAATTTTTTCGGCTTAATGGGTTACTGCTATTTTGTATAATTATGGGGCTACGCTCTGCGAGCTCCGCTATTAGGATTACTTTTAAAAAGGTTTTTAATCCTACAATTTTTTTAAAGAATGAGTACTTTCTGACATACGTGAGTAAGGTGTTCAAAATTTATTGGACGCCTCAGATAACACATTAAAACAGATATAAGGTGCTTGGTATGCCTCTTTGTGCCCTTTTTTCGTCGGTAAAACGGTCCTAATTGCAGCTCCATGAGTCATCTCATCTGCCATAAACCCTTAGATTTTTATCATGTGACCTTGTACGTTACGCGTTTGTACATTGATCAAAGTAAATATGTCGGATAGTAATTCGAGTGAAAGCAGTTCTGTTTCGGAGTCTGATTATTCGGATTTTGAGGCCTCGATGGAGGGTGAACATAATGAAGGGGCTTATGAATCTGCTGGTGAAATCAGGCCCTTGCGATTTTAGCCGCCTGGACGAACCTAAAATTAAATAGCACGAGAGTCAGAAGAGGATCATGGGCCCTTGCGCTGCGGCCGCTTCAACAAAGAAAGCGAAAATGGTGAGTGCATTTACGCTTGTAAATAAATTTCTGAAAATCAGTCGCTTGTTAAATTTAGGAGCGATGAAGTAAAGAAAACCAAATGTGCAGACTCTTGAATACCATGGGGGCGAAGTGTTTTTATGCTACACGCACGCACCTTCCGAAGCTAAAGTTTCATTGACTGAAAATATAAACATACACCCTCGTGGAGGTGAATTGGATGGATTGTACACATTTCTACGCGATTGAATCGGTTTTAAGTATTCCTGTGTTGAATTAGGCGAACTATTAGAGATTTCTCGGCTTTTACTTTAAAACACGATTCAGCAAAATATAGTATTCGCATACGTAGAATTGAATATCCTCTTAATGCTAACTTATTGTTGACTTCTGGTCTTTGCACCTTGTTTATAGCCTAAAGTTTGAGTTGTCTTTCACGTTTGTAACAGTTACAGAGCTGATAACTGTTCCTTTTGGTGAAACCAATCAAACAACTTGTGTTCTCGATTTCTTCTATTCAACATCGTGAAAAAATTGCTACTTTACTGATTTTTTATTACAAGGTGTCAGTGTGGATGCTGCCAATCAATGTGGAAAGAGAAAGAAAACATCTTTTGCCAAGAAGTAGATGTGGTCAAAAATAAAAATTTGAAGGAAGTTACGGTGGAACAGTTGCAGGCAGAAGTCAGATGTATTGTCCAGCATCCAGGGTTAGGGGAAACTGGTGAAGGGTGACCCCATCTGCATTTTTTATTTTGTACAAAAAAATTATTACACAGCGCTGGTTTCTTGTTTTTACATCCTGTTGTTTTCTGTCTATATTGTAATTGTCAACACGGCTAAGAGTGGTACAGGTTTGGATAACTTGAGCGTGGACATATATATATATATATATATATATATATATATATATATATATATATATATATATATATATATATATATATATTTAAAGTTCAGGTCGTCAGGTCGTAAATCGAGAAAAATTACGTGCTTGTTATTTCCGTAGCACGAGTTTATCGCTGACTCGGTTCCTTTTTATTACCAAAGCACTGCGTTTTAAACGGTGAGTGCAAGGTAGTCCTGTGACATTTGCTTTAGGGTCTAAGGCTGTGGGCTTGTTTTAGTTACGATAGACGAGCGTGAGTAATTTATTGTTCACTCAGCTGACAGTTGTATATTTTTGAAACGAGTAACCTTTCATTTAACTTAGGCACACGAATGTGCTTTATATATATATGCTGCTCAATGCTAGTTGTAATCATTCCAGGAGCACTCCTAGTTAGAGATAAAACGTGTCGAAGGAAATAAACAAAAAGTTACAACAGCAAGAAGTCTTCCTTTGTGCTGTTCATTAGTCTCCGTGAACAAAAAAATAAAAAAGGATAATTCTTGTACATTTCCGGTACGTGAAAGAAGAGTTTCGTTCACGAAACCAGATGGCGACCTCCCATAATCCGCGACAATACTTAGCGCTTAGTCACGTTCACTCCAGAACCGATGGGCCTGAGGTCACAGTGATATACCCCAGACAAAATCTAAAGTCCAATACTTTTCGGCGTGGACTAAACATATCTCTATAAGTATATGACTCGATAATGGTTAGAAAGAACAAATTATGGGAATATATTTTATTTTACAGCTGTTTGGAATGGCGTGCAAATTACTTGTGACTCTGAATACAGAGAACCGATCTGTCGCCTTTCAATTATTCAACCTTCATTATTTAATTTCTTACTTCTTTTTTTCATAGTCTCTAAATGGTGGCCTATATCAGAATGGAACAAATTTTTTTTTCGCTCGTAAATTTTGGTCGTATCTTCCCGCGTGTCATAAGAAATCTCTGGAATACCCCGTATTTCCATACAGTCTCGTCTCGAGTATTGTTCAAGTTCGTTAAATGATTCCTTTAAAGCATTTAACTGGTTTGTAGTATCCAGGAGCTCACCCTTCAGACTCTTGTTCTCATTCACCAATTCTGTCATTCCTTTTTCGTAGGTTGATATTTTTGTTAGTAGTTAGTAATAATTAAAGTTTGCAGTGGCAATAGACTTCTTCATTTCATCAATCGATTTGTGTAGAGGCTCTAAAGCCTCCTCCAACAAATTCTTGAATCCTTCTGTCGTTAGACCTCCCATAATGGTACGTAGATGAATTAGGACAACATGTAACGCGAAAAAAGAAGAAAACAGAGGAAAACGCAGCTTTGATAAGCTACATTCACTGTAAATTTAACGAAGCTCAAAAATTACCGCCATCTTTCTCGCTGACCGCAAGGGTAGGGTATAACACCAAAATAATACAAGATAAATAACAGGAAATAAACTGAAATGTGTCTTCGTGGATTTGTAGACACTCAGGATCAATTGTTCGTTCGAGGTTGGTTGCTTATTTGAGCATTTCGTGTGAGCAAGAGTTTATAATTTCTCGATGAGAGCCGGCCGTCGATTAAGCGACAAAAAAATTTGTAGAAAATTTGGTTTTACACAATATGTCGTTAATTTGCGCATTTAGGATTCTGTAACCTAGGAGGAATGTATTGGGACAAAAAAAAAAGAGAAAATTTTGGCGGCAGTTACCCTTTAAGCACCTCGCGCCGGATTTGCGGGCAAAGATATTGTAATGATCGTTGCGGAATGAATGAGATAAATTGTGTTTTCGTGGCATATGTTTGCGCCCAGGGAAATTGCATGGATCTGATATATATATATTGGAACATCAAGGTAGAAATTATGGAGCGGACGTAACTGAAATTGGGTTAGTCTCTTTAAGTTTTCGACCGTGCGTGATCTGGACGAGAGCATAAGGCGAGCTTTAAAAGCGTCAACATAGAAATCAAACATAGCGGATCGACAATTCGCTCTTAGACAGTATGAGAACAATGACATCATTGTAAGATTTTAAGACAGCCATAAAGAAAAAGAAAATGAATTTTTAGTGGTAGTTTTAATTAATGAATATTAATAATTTAATTGATTTAGATATTTTTCTTTCTATTCTCAATAGAGCTACTCTGATAATTTGAGTTGAAATAAGGTGTAGGTAAGTATGTATGACACGATCACACGATTCTCATTTGAAAAGGTGTATAAAAGGATACAGTTTTTAGATAAGTAGACTCTAGGGTACCAAGCAACGATACTCGTGATATCCAAAGGTCTTATGCGCCTAAAAAAAGAGGTGCATGAAAACACAACGCCGCTGCGTGCGTCATAAACAGGTTAAAACTTCAAGGAGGCACCTTAAAAGTTTCATAACCTTATGCAATATTATGGGAAAATCGAAAAATCGAAAATCGCGCGTAGAGGCCACTCGACAACAGATGCTCTTCTAGATGATAGATAGATGAATGGTGCCAATTTCCTCACTTGCAGCCAAGGGCTGAATTGCGGAGGAACCAGAGAGGTGAGATCGGACGTCAGCATATTAAAGGCGCCTCTGGCAGCCGCTTCAGTCCATTGTGATCACACCTCACCCACCCAGACCTACGACGGCACAAATCGAGATAGACCACAACACCGGGCACTACGTGCCCTACTCTTTGCGAACAGTGCGTGCGTTCTTTTACGTCCCACAATTTATTTGTAACATAGAAGGGTTGTGAGACGGGACCTCCGGCTTTACGTCTTATCCGAGAGACGAAGCAAAGTGGGTAAAGCATCTTGCTTAAGGATACAGCGACATGCCCCTGGTAGGACTTGAACCCGGGCCCTTCGACCCAGAGTCCAGCGCACTAACCAGTAGCTTGTGCTGTTCTAGGAGCCCGGGTCTTTTTCGTTGAATTTTCGAAAGGCTTTGATCTAATTGACTACAAAATCTTAATGACTAAGTTGCGAATTACAGGTTCGTCCTGCGCTCATTAATTGGAATGCTGCGTTCCTAACAGACAGACAGCAGACTGTAAGAATAGGTGCAACATTATCGGATTGGAAATTCCTCAAGAAAGGTGTGCCTCAGGGAATTGAACTAGGAATGATACTTAGCTTTTCACAAACAATTTTTTAGCTTATTGGCACCCGAAAGTTAAGTTTGTGGATGACACGTCTGCCATAGAAATACTACCCAAGAACTCTATCAGTCTGCTCAGTTCGACCGTCTCTGACATTCACAATTTTTCTGTAGATCACACATGAGACTAAACCCAATTGAATGTAAAAAGATGTTTATTAACTTTATGTTATATCCTAACTTTACTCTAAGATCATTGTTGTAGACAACAACGGTATAGAACGTGTATCGACTTACAAGATTCTAGGAGTATTCATCGATGGCGACCTTAAGTGGAATAGTAATGTTGACTACATATATAAAAAAGCTTGCAAGTTTTCATTGTATTATAACTTGTTAATTCAGTAAGTTACTGCAAGAGAGTTTAACAAAATGTTATCATTATAATATTATCTGTACAATATTACCTTATGCGAGGTAGAATTACGTAACATTCGGCAGCATCTGGCAAATTTTGTAAGGAATTCTCTGCTCTAACTAAGGGGTTCGCTTAAGATCGTTTTAATAAGTTTTTAACAGCGGTAGCTCGCCGGAAACACTTAAAAATGAGGTAAAACTCACGCGGGCGTTGAAGGCTTTCTTAGTTTGTTTCTTTCCTTTTTCAACTTTTTGTTTGAATTTACTGTTAAAACTGTCCACGATAGATAAAAAAAATTGCAAGAAAGAAAAGGGAACCCCTCCTCAAAAGCGTGTTACGTGAGCGACAATCGCTTATGTCACAGTCTGATTATCTCTCTTAGGCAGATAATTATCGAAATCTTTCGATTATTATTTTCGGCAGAAATAATTCCCAAGGCCAAAATGGGCGGACAGCCGAGCTTAAAAGATTACACAAACTGTCGGAAAAGGGTGTAAATCTGTGTACACGTCATCCGGCGCGTGAGACATTTAATTGATCATTGTCTTTTTGGGTTGAGTGGCACTGTATAAATTTGGCAAACCAAGGGGGTTCACCATCAATTTGATTCAACTGCAGGACACACCTCTTAGGCGGTAACAGTGCTCGTTGCTCGACTTTGCGAAGCAGATCTTAAGATGTCTCATTCAAAATATGTAAGTGAATTGTAGTTTACATAGCTAATAGAATAGGCGAGTTAAGTGCCTCTCCAGAAAATCTTTTTCTCCTGACGGTTTTTGATAATTTTCTTTCAATATTCAGGTTTTAGCCGATACCATGAAGATGACGTGGCTTATGGAGGGCTGTGTCAATGGCCATGCGTTCACCATCGAAGGAGAAGGCACCGGCAAACCTTACGAGTAAGTTTACCTTAAAAATGATCAACCTGTAACTTCTCCTTTTGCGTGGATGCATTGCTGGTGTAACCAAAGAAAATTTGGTTATTTCAATTATGTTTCCTGCGGCCGTTTGTGTCATCTGCCAGTGGCTGTCGTGGAAAAAGGGGTTTATATATCAAAGCTTCATATAGTAACTCGTCCAGAAGTCATTGTACGCAAGTCACTTATGTGATGAAAACGTACCAAAATAGTCATATGCTAGTGATTTCGTTAATGAAAGACAACCATATCGAAAATCCTCTTCATCTAAATATTTCAGAGGCAAACAAACGGGGACATTCCGTGTTACAAAGGGCGGACCCCTTCCATTTGCCGTTGACATAGTGGCATCGACCTTGATGTATGGATTCAAATGTTTTATTAAGTACCCTGCCGATATTCCTGACTATTTCAAGAAAGCATTTCCCGAGGGTCTGACTTACGACAGGAAATTAACATTTGAAGATGGTGGGTGTGCCACGGCCACTGCGGAAATGAGGTGAGTAATTCCTTACAATTTAACTGTCAATCAGCTTTTTAACTTGGAAATTGCACAAAGATCTTCGACTTACATCTGTAAATGATCCAAAGCAAAAATCGTCTAGATTTTCTTGCATATTCTGCAACACTAAACAAAGATTTGCGCTTGATGTTAAAAAGTGAAAATTCACGACGGATTTCCAAAATGAATAAAATCATGGAAGCCGCAAAAGTGCATTAATACAGGGACAACCGCTTGCTTTTCAAAAATAATTAGGCAACACTCAGTTTGTACAAATTGACCTAATTTTTTTTTTTACATTCGTCACTTTTTCCTTTCAGGCTTATTTTTGTCTTCTAACATAGTAATCTAACCTGTTGATTTAGAGGTTTTTATTCCATTAAAATCTTGTTACCTCTAAGGTGGACTCAAAATGTATGTTTTATTAATTTTGCGTTCTGAAATGTTTCCTACTTTGACAGCCTCAAAGGTAACACTCTAGTGCACAAGACCAATTTCCAAGGAGGCAACTTTCCCATCGACGGGCTTGTCATGCAAAACAGGACGCTTGGCTGGGAACCAACCTCGGAGAAAATGACTCCTTGTGATGGCTTAATCAAGGGAGATTCTACCAAGTACCTTTTGGTCGAAGGAGGGAAAATGCTGAAATGTCGATATGAAAACAATTACAGGTAATAACGTTGGCTTCGACTGCTGCGTACAGACATGTAAACATATATTCAGAAGCTGTTCACCCGACTGTTTACAGTCACTTCCGAGGTTTGCACGTTCCTTCATTCACCACATTTGCTTAAATTTCCGAATTTTGGGATCATAACTTTTCAACAGCATCGGATTACATAACTGCAAAGCTGGATAAAAGTCTATTTGTGGACATTTCTCTGAATTTATTTTGATCGCTTACGATCATAATTACAACTCGAACGCACTGTTCGGAAACTATCTTAATCTTTGTGGTTACCAGGGCGTCGAAGTAGATGACTCAATATCTATACTTCCTATTTCAGTGATAAATCACGCATCATTCTTGATTTTTTTTCCTCCAGAGCCAAGAAGGTGATACACGAGATGCCACCGAGCCATTTTGTGGATGTCCGCCTTGTGAGAACCAACCTTGATAAGGAAGGTTTGAAGTTTCAACTGGAAGAACATGCCGTGGCAAGAATCCTCGAAGTTTGAGGATTACTGGGGAGTCACTGTCATTGTTAGTCTCTTTGTACAACAACATGAGGTGAATAAAGAAGAGCGAACCTCAAATGTACGCCGGTTTTACACGTCTTTAAACTTTCGATTGATTATGAGGAGTTATGAAAGGAAACGAACCAAATCTCTGCCGTAATTATTCGTTGCTTGCAGAAAGTGCGTAAAGTTCGCTTCACAGTTGTCAAGGCCCAAATTTTTCTTTAACTTTATAAATCATTCAAATCTGAAAGAAGATATATGAGAATTGGTGTCAAAAAGAAAATTGCAGCTCAGCTATCCCAGAAAACACTTCACTTTTCGACCTCCAGACACTTCCCTAACAAAAAATAATGTGAGTTCAAGAAACTTAGAACTTCCTACACGTAAACACTAAATTGATTCATGTAGTTCTCCATGAATAAACTCTTCCCTTACTGGACCTATTGAGCGAGATTACCTCCATTATCGAACCAAGATTCGTATCACCTTAATAAAGTCAATTCGCAAATTCCTCGCTTTGGCCAATAAGATTTTAAAATTTCGAGCAAGAGAAAGACTTCGAGTATGAAATAGAGGATATTACATGGCCACACGGAGATAAAGAAGTTTGTCTTCCAGTCTTTCAAAATATTGTACGAGTATGCGAACATGTTTTCTCAAAATCATTAATAATGCGTAAGGCCTCATTTGATTCACATAGATACTCCTTGATACTCTGTAAAGAACAGATCCAAACACGCGTGATTAGATATCCAAACACACGTGTAAGGATATCCAAACACGTGTGTTTGGAAATCAATTTCCAAAAGAATGCAGTACTCGAACAAATTTTTATTGACTTCCAGGATAAGAATAATCATTCTTTGCAGTTGGCATTAACGTTTATATTGCAATTCAAGAACATTCCAGAATTCAACTGATCTAACATTCCACGCACACTGCTTTCACCTTCCAAAAGTTCACTGCTAGTACTCGTGGTTTCCGTTACGCTACTAGATGTAAGGTGCAAGTAGTTTAGACACTTAAAGAGAGTGTCTCTGTAAGAGCGGTCCGGTCGATTTTGCTTGAGACACGGATTTCGCTCATTTCTTGTGTGTTGTAAGTTATTCATGTACCTATACTAAAACCACAATCCGTTTGATCGGATCTCTGTATTTTTCACAGTTTTACGGAAATTAAATTTCCTTCGAGCGAAGGCTTGTCGTGACACCTTTCAAGACTTTAATTTGAGACAACATAGGAGGCCAATTTACGAAAAACTACGGAGTTCAGCGAAAACCGAATACCCCAGCCATGTATATTAACTCTATCTTATCTATCGAGGCGACTTTCATGAACATCACGTTTCAATCAAGCAAACAGAAAGACTTAAATGACACCTTATCGGTTCGCTTAAGTCACACACGCGAAAACCGATCAAATTCAGGGTAAATTTTTGAAAAAGTGAGGCGTTTTTAACTGATCCAACTAAAAAAGCTAGGAAGTAGATGCCATAGAAAAGGTAACTACAGAAAAAAACTTTGCGGCCCGACCTTTACGAAAATTTAAAAACTCCGTGAACTTACCTAATTTTCGGCAGTCTCCAAGTTTGGCTGCCATTTTGAGGGACTTGTCAACATGAAGCGTAGCAAATATAAATCAAGCAGGTAGATCTAAAACGTCAGAAATACATTCAAATGAACTTTACTTTCAATTCAAGCGGCAAAATTTGAAATTGTTGTTTAAACTTACCATTCCTACATTCCCATGCGACCATTACTTCCAACAATTCAAATACTACAACTAGTGTTCGAATTCCCCTCGTCAATTCCACTGTAAGAAATAACCTGTGCCAGCCAAGCTTCGACTCGAATGTGAAGTACGAATCAAATGACACAACTGCTTCATCTTCGAGGAAATATCACGCTGGTATTTTGATTTTCGGATCGACAAGAACGGTGATCAGGAAGCGATCGCCATGTTTACCTCATAAACGTGACCGCTGACCAGCCGCTGGGTGAAAACAGTATAGCGCGGGATGGGGTGGGTAGCGTACTTATCGTTATAAGATATTCGAATACATGCTTAAAAAGATTTAGGACTCCCAGTCTAAACAGTGAAGGCATGCTTCGTGGTAAAGACAACTTTTATTTTACTCTCATAATTTTTTCCTTTAAATTAAAACTGTTATAACTGATAGAGTTATTAATATATTTTTAACCGGGTACCCATACGACCTTTTTGCTTGTTCAGTGGTATGAAATAAGGTGTCTTTTCCACCAGAACCTTTTATTTATGCCCCATTGCACGGTCGTACTAACTGAGATCTTAGCCTAGTCTCCGACTTGAAAATAGCGCGTACCCCTTGTTGGCTGTTCGAACAGACCTTTGACATAAGGTAAAACCGCAGTAGCTTTAAACTGGTTGGCGGGTTGGGCACTGTTATTCGGTTTTCTGGTCCTGGTAAGTTTCTGTAAGAAAGAAAAAGGATAAGCATTAGAAACTAGAACAGATAACAGATGTTTTTTGTCCTCGGAGATGACGAAGGGTTTTGTTGCGAGACGTTTGGCGCGCTCGTAAAGGCACTTAACAATACCGCGCTTTACTGATTGAGGGTGGTGTGAATCATACGCTAAGTATTGATCAGTGTGCGTGGGCTTCCTTTATATGCTGGGTGTGAGGCGGCCGTCAGGTTCTCTTCAAACTGCGGTGTCTAGGAAGGCGATTCTTTTGTCCAGTTAGTACGACCAAAAGACACTGTCGGCCCGGCTAAACAAGATGGTGTAGTTCACAGGATTCCCTGTGAATGCGGCAAGGTGTACATCAGAGAGACTGGAAGACCTATGCAAGACAGAATTAAGGAGCACGATCGAGACATTCGACTCGCCCGTACCGAGACCTCCGCCGTTTCAGAGTATGCCCACAACACCGGACACAAGCCACCCTGGAACGAAGTAAAGTTTATTGATCGTGACCCTTATTACTACACACGCAGGGTCAAAGAGGCAATTCATATAAGACTTTACACTAACAACATCAACAGGGATAGTGGAATAGAAATTCCAGAAGCGTGGATGCCCAAGATCAAAAAACACAACTACAAGAGAGCCATGCAACAGCGGACTGCCTAAGGGGCAAATCACTGAGTGAACAGCAAGGATCGAAATGTACCAATCAGAGCTGTTGAAAACCAACTAACCACAGCAGAGCGTCATGCTTTATAAGATCACGCATGACCAGACGACCTCATCGCCTGAAGAAGACCAGCAGTATGCAGTCGAAACGTCGCGATCTATATCACACGTGACTACATCGTGAGACAAACGAAAAAACTCAGCTTTTATGGTGATTCACCACGATGAATAACCACAACCTTTTCCACGAAACTACTTGAGCAGTAGTGAGAATAGGGCCTGAAAAAATTCAGGCCTGTAGGGGGATTTGAACCCACGACCTCTGCGATACCGGTGCAGCGCTTTACCAACCGAGCTGACGAGCCAACCGGTAGCTGATCATCAAGTTGGTTCAAAATAAACCCGTGAAGTGGTGAATAAACGACTGTGGAATATACCAAAGTCATATATATGAACTGCGGAGAAAGACGTGAATATGAAAGCGATCTTCGCAGTAATGAACACTACTTGAAAAGTAGTGTTCATAACTACGGTGTTCACTACTTGAGCAGTAGTGAACACTACTACTCAAGGCACTTCCTTCACAGCAGTATTGTGCTTGTTGCGGCATTTGATACAAATAACTGGACGTAGGAAAAAGTAAATTAATATACGGACAAGCAACTGGGAAGAAAACGGTAGAGATTGGTTGAAATCAGCCACTTATTTTTAATCACTTGTTCCTACCTGAACCTACTTGAACAAGAACGCCATACATCTTAGAAATGGCCTTTCACATTTGCAAATTGACAGAATACCGGCTCTTTGCCCACTTGGAATCGCTACCAGGGTGTGTCAAACATGGCACGCTGATCGTTGGCGTCAGAACTTCCCATAAGAGTGCCCATGCTTTGCACAGACCCACATTTTTGCCATAACTGAGTCTTCTACATCGAACAGGCCAGCCCTTGCTGAGATAAGCTCTCCTTTTGTGACACTCTCTTTTGACAAATGGATTAAAGAGAGATGACTCTATATTGAGTCAGTGCACTGAGGTAAGTTAAAAAAATCGGAAGCTCCTCGTGAGTCTCCGCATGAAGTTCCTGTGGAACGCGACAGAAAACAAAACATCTTATTGCGAATACCGCTTCGAGAAATTAGTGTTTTTAATCACAAGCAAACCAGTACCGAAAGAGGCAATTGAATTGCAGCTAATAAAATTAAGCGCTTTACAACATTATTATGGCTAATTGTTGGAAAAGTGAGGTGACACGTAACCAAATAATTTATTTCCTCGAGAAACGCCAAGTCCTTTTCCACGAGAACTCTGAATAGAAACTGTCACTAAAGACAGGTGTGCAGACAAAATTTCTCTTATTCCTGCCGACTAGAATTCTCAGCCAAAAGACGTTGCTTTATTTAGATGGAAAAAGCAATTCAGGATAATTACACGATTGAATTTCGTGACAAAGTCACTGGTCACGGTGTATTTCAGTGTGTGCTGTTATCGTCGGTTACACCAAATGAAATCTAGTATTCTGGCTCTGAAATGTTCATACAGGTTTGAATAGCGTAAACTGTCAAAACTCAAATATGAAATAATAGAATACAAATTTTTAAAAAAGAGTTAATTATGATATTCGATACGTTGTTGTTGACGTCTTTCGTCACGAGATAGTAAAATTTGTCAAATTGTGGCCTTTTAAACCGTTAAGAGTATCAATCGGTGTGTTCTGAAAACTTTGTCCTACTATCTTTTCAACTTAAAATGGTGAAAATCTCCTATTCGTCATTCGTCAATTTCGTCGTCATTCGGTACAGGGAACCCATGAGATTGCGCAATCCAATCCCAGAGACCAACACGAATCCCCCTCCCGCTCTCTGGCGGACGTGCTTTGACAAGATCTTCGAAATTTTGCTTAAAATTCAAATTCTCATCTTGAAAACAGAACAAAAGTCTTCCATACGGCAAAAGAAGTCCACAGGACTTAATCTTGCAACTTTTCATGGTCTCAGTATGCTCCAATCAGCCATGACTCGTTCCGACATCTCAGCACATGGCGAGGCCAATAGCGCCCACCAAAAAACTGGAGCAGATAATGTCCTGAACTCACAGAGTTCAACAAGGGACGGTAACAAAATTTCTGAAATAAAAGGAAAAACAGTTACAACCGGGAAGGCTGTAGATAAGAATACGGCAGCGTGTAAAAATATCGCTAGCAATACGGTCACTCGCTCGAGTGTCCACATGTCCACAGGGCAATCCTGTCATGTTTTGCAAGGTTTGAAGGAACTGAAAGACCTTCATCAACCGTCGCTATCTTCTATAAATGACATGATTTCAACTATGAAATCTGCAATGGAAACTATCACTCAGAATAAAACGTTTCGTAAGAGGAAAAGAGACGAAATGAGTGATTCGGACCAGTCAAGCGACGAGGAATCCATTGCTGAAAAAGAGAGGTGCCAGACTCTCCAATTCTTGAACGTTTCGAACATGCTTTGGAGACAAACTTAAACAAACCAAACCTGGTACACATGTACACGAGCTTGAGTTCCCAGATTATCTTTCAGACGCTAGTCTGTGTGTTGTTGCTATTATAAAAGAATATTTAGAACGTACCAAACACCTTCGTAAGAGTATTACAAGTTTATTTGTTATATATGTTAAACCTACAAAGCAGCTGGTAAGAGTGCTATATCTCGTTGGATCAAGAACGCTTTAAGTCTCGCTGGTATTAACATGAGTCGTTTTAAACCTCACAGTATTAGGGCATCATCAACCAGTGCAGCTGCACTGGCTAAGGTACTTCTTGATACCATTCTCTGAACTGCTGATTGGTCAGGACACTGCACCTTTGCAAAGTATTACAAAAAAACCAATCCAAGAACATGAGAATTTGGCAGGAGTTGAAGTTTGGTGGTAATTCTATTGAGTCATCATGAGGTGCCAGGGATCACCTGTCCACCCTTACTTGCGTATGAAATAAACTCACTCAATTTAAGTTTTATTCGCCTTTCAAAGTTGAT